>NW_020455719.1:0-26252 GCF_003342845.1 Nothoprocta perdicaria
GATGTACTTAGACATGTTGATGAGATCCCCTCTCAGCCTTCTCTTCTCCAGAGAAAACAGGCCCAACTCACTCAGTCTCTTCTCTTAGGATACACGTTCCACTCCCCTCATCATCTTTGTTGCCTTCTGCTGGAGCCTCTCCACAAGCTCCACGTTCCTCTTACGCTGGGGAGCCCCGAACTGCCCCCGCTAATCCCAGTACGGCCTGGAATATACACTGATTATTTCCCCCCTAAGYCTTCTCTGTTGCTAATTAATGCCTAAATTTTTAAAGTAATGAAAACAGCAGAAAGGAACAATTAGTCAATGAAGAAACGGAGGACCCTCTGGTCGATWTATAAAAAAAATGTATACAATAGATCAGTCCACAAAAAGGAGAAAGTAAATTACATTTATCTCTATTGCTAWTTGTCTATATGCAATAAAATACTACTTAAGTGTAGCTGAGAATTTAAGGGAAGATATAAAGAAAAAAGGAGAGAGAAATTCTTAAAATGTGATACACAAAGAGAGAGTGWAAAAGTGTCTTGAATAACATTGACAATGAATAATATTTAATTATTTTTGGGTGCAAAATAAAAAATGACATTAATGTCAGTTTGAAACAAAAAGAATATTGGTTGGTGTAGCACAATCTTATCAGCTACAACTTTTACCTGCTATAAGCTGGGGATTTGATTTGGTAATTTTTGTGTGTTTCATAAGGTTTTATTCTGGAAAGATTAAAATAAGTCTTTCTCAGTTTTTAATCCAATTATATCTTTGATAAACTGGTGAAGTGTACATACTGCCCTGTTATGTTTCTCTGCAAAACACAGAATTGTAAAGATGACTGATAAGAAAGGAGGATGACAAGAATCCCTGTTCTTGAGAGCATGGTCCTAAACAAGCTCTTACGGGCAGGACTCTGGGTTTAGTCCATGCTCTCTCATCCCGTGCATGTTGTGTGGATGCACAGTTGGAGCCCTGGAGCATGCAGGAACCCTGTGCAGTGGAGAGGACCACGGAGTCCTGCCCTTGATGCAGCTGTGCTAACCTCCCTATGAACAACAAGCTGACCCATAAGGGGCGAGACAGAGGCTGCAGCCCTTACCAYGTGTGTGATCCTGGTGTTGTGTTCTCTCATTGCATTCACAGACAGCTGTGAGTGCAATGAGGCACTGGGACTGCTCTTAAAATTCAGGAAACTGAACACAGGTTTCTCAAGCCACAGYCTAGTATTTGGTGCCTGGCACTGCTTGCAATGGGCATCTTGAGAGGCAGACACACAGTGAGGAAGCCAGGCTGTAAATTTGCTGCTGATTTGAGCGACCTTCAGTGTCCTTTGTTACTCTCTGCTCAGCCTGTTGTGTAGGTAAATGCATTAATGCCTAAGGGCCAATTGGTTCTGGAGACAGGATCTTCCCATGAGGTACAGAGAATGGATGGGGCAAAACTGCTATCCTGTTCCTTAACAGAGGCTGTCCTAGTGAGAATATTAAAGTGCATAATGTTGTCTTCATTAAGGAAGTAATCCTTACAGTCACTTCTGCTTACCGCCAAGCATGGTTAGCCTGAACATGAATACCAATACAAACTTTTGGTTTGAAGTCTATTTGCCGTTCACTGTGATAAATAATGTTGCCCTTTACCTCAAAGGGAGAATGCACCCTTGCAGCAGTACAGTGACACAAAAGTGCTTCTATTTATGTCAGCCATAAATTGAAATGAATGAAGTATAAAAGCAGCCTTTTGTCATTATTATACTCATCTCCCCATGTAACTCACAACCTCAGCTGTGCTGGCAGACAAACCTTGCTGTTTATAACAGCATTCAGCAGGACACACAAATAGGATGGCAGCCATCTCCATTTCAGTATCTTTTCTTTTGATCTGCTCTGTGAACTGGTGATACTGAGAGAAACATCCTTAGGTAGCCAGAGAATATGCAAAGGAAAAAAAAAATAAAGAAACATTTTGCCACTCAGCTGGCCCTTCTGGCTCTATTGTTAGAAATATCTCATGGAGAAAGATGTCAGTAGGACAACAGAGTTGGTAGTGACCTAGTGAAGGTTGTCAAGGGGGTGAATAAGATAGGAAGCACATTAGATAGACTTGAGTCTCTTCAGCCCCACTGAAGTAGCCACCACCCCTTTGAACTGATTCAGATTTGAATCTTCTGTGGTCTGTAAAGGAAGAAGGAAGGGACAATATTACAACTGAAAGAAATGAGCAATTGTTCAGTATATGATCAAACTATTGCTCTATCCCATGAGAGAATTGATCAAGGGAAGCTGGATTCAGCAGACTAACTTTCTGTGCAAGCATGTACAGTGCATAGATGTATGAGGCTTGAAATATATAGCCTCTGCTGCACAGGGTTTAAAGATGCCCATAATGATAGGCTACATGTCATGACAAAAAATCTCAACAAAAGGAATTATAGCTCATAAAGACAGAGTTCTGCCCACTTAATCTCAGAAACTAGTCATTTTTCCACAGCAAGTACTGATAAGAAACAATTACCCATGACACCAGTTATTTCCCCTTTAGCCTTCCCCTTTTAGTTTATAGCCCCAGGCAGCTAACACAGGGATGGATAGAGGAGCTGGTGGAGGGTGTGTACTCTAAATCACAGTCTGTGATGAGAGTCTCACTAGATGCCCTGTTTAGGCTCTCTTGGACATCATTTTCAATGCAAGTGTGTTCTGAATAGCGTCACTGAGAACGTTAAAGAGTGAAACCATCAATGGCCTAATGACGTGCTTGGTATTAACAGAGTTCAGGTTGCATGGGAGTTTCAGAAGAAACAAATGTCCAGGCAACAACCTACCACAGAGCAGAGCAAAACTCCTCTTTTGCTTTCACCTTTCCATTGCTACTTGTTTTATTACACACAGTGAGTCTTATGAGAAACAGGAAAACACTGTATTTTGACTGACACATATAGGTATGTAAACTACAGTTCTGTTTAGTGAGGGGGAAATCAGAAAGGATTGATTATCACAGGAAACATTTCACCTTCTTGTTTGTTTTATTGCAGTTAGGAGACAGAAGACAACTGGATTGTTCAGCTTTCTCCAGAAACCATTTTCCTCCTCCCAAAAGGGGCAGTCTCTTCTGGTCAGTTTGTTGTGTTTCTTCACTGTCTGTTACATACCCTGAAGCTTCTTGTGATTTTTGCTTTTCAATTTCAGATGATAACTCCAGTGCACAGAGGGCAGACTTAATAATCCATAACACCCTTAGATGCTGGATTCTCTAAAAAACGCTGTTATCTCTTAGAATCACACACTCTTCCTTCACTTCAGTTCTTTCTCCCAGAAGCAGTCTGAAAGCATCACGATAATAATCCAGTACAGATGGCACCACTCCATAACTAAGCAAGGACTTCCACCATAGAAAGGCTGAAGAAGGTATCACATACAAATGGTGAAGGTTTGCAGGCTCCTCTGTGATCTTCTAGTCCAACCCCCTGCTCCAGCAAGACCACCTACAGCAGGTTTCACAGGTGCCTGTCCAGACAGCTTTTGAGTAACTCCAAGGATGGAGATTGCACAACCTTTCTGGCTCCCTTTTGGTTTCTCTTCTCTGCTGGACTCTGCTGCTGACCACAGCCCTCTGAGCTCTGTCACTGTGCCATTTAAGATGCAGGCTTAACCGTATAAGCCATATAGAATGTCAAAACCCATAATATGTTAAGGCAGAAAGATCAAACAGAAATAGGTATATTTCCAGTAATCCTAAATGATAAAGTATATCTAAAAAGCAAAGGATATGCTACTTATTGTCCTCCTTCTACTCACAGAATCCTGAATTCCCCTCCTGTCATGGTCACTGCAGCCAAGACTGCCCCTAACTTTCACATCTCTGACCAGTCCTTCTTTGTTTGTCAGTGCAAGGTCCAGTACCACCACTGTACTACATCAAGTAACAAGAGAATAAATTTTTTCTCTCTGGACTAGGAATGGTATTGCTTCAGTCTTTAGTGAAGTGTCAATAACACACATTGTTGTAAGTAAGCAAGACATTGCAAAAGAATTTGTCTCTATTTCATAATACAAAGTGAAAAATTTAAGATATTTAATTTTTAGAGTTTCTCATTTTTCATACTTGGCTGTATAAGCTAAAATTTAAAAAACCTACATTTATGTACACTAAATGAAACACATTCTTTCTGTTATTTTACTCTTTCCTGTTATATATTGAGATTTCCAATCAATTCTATGAAGGAATATCCAGCTGGATAGATGAGGGCAGAGCGGTGGATGTCGTCTATCTGGACTTGAGCAAGGCTTTTGACACTGTCCCTCACAGCATCCTCCTGGGCAASCTCCAAAGGTGTGGGATAGATGTGTGGACGGGGAGGTGGATTAGGAATTGGCTCAATGGCAGGGTGCAGAGAGTGGTTGTCAATGGTGCGGAGTCCAGCTGGAGGCCTGTACTTAGTGGTGTCCCCCAGGGGTCAGTTCTCGGTCCGGTCCTGTTCAACTTATTCATTAACGACCTGGATGAAGGGCTGGAGTGCTCCCTCAGCAAGTTTGCTGACGATACCAAGCTGGGTGGAGTAGCTGATAGCCCTGAGGGCTGTGCTGCCATCCAGAGGGACCTGGACAGACTGGAGGACCGGGCGTCGAGAAACCTCATGAGGTTCAACARGGGCAAGTGCAGGGTCCTGCACTTGGGGAGGAATAACCCTGGACACCAGTACAGATTAGGGGTGGACCTGCTGGAGAGCAGCCCCACAGAGAGGGACCTGGGTGTCATGGTGGACGACAAGTTGACCATGAGGCAGCAGTGTGCCCTGGTGGCCAAGAAGGCCAACGGGATCCTGGGGTGCATTAAGAAAAGCGTCTCCAGCAGGTTGAGGGAAGTGATCATGCCCCTCTACTCAGCCCTGGTGAGGCCACATCTGGAGTACTGCGTCCAGTTCTGGGCTCCCCAGTACAAGAGGGATGTGGAGCTGCTGGAGAGAGTCCAGCGCAGGGCTACCAGGATGATCAGGGGCCTGGAACATCTGCCCTGTGAGCAAAGGCTGAGAGAGCTGGGTCTGTTCAGCCTGGAGAAGAGGAGGCTGAGGGRGGACCTGATCAGCGTGTATAAATACCTCAAGGAGGCAGTGAGGAGGAGGGGGGCGGCCTCTTTTCAGTGGTGGGCAGGGATAGGACTAGAGGAAATGGCTTCAAACTGAAGCATCGGAAGTTCCACARGAACTTAAGGAAGCATTTCTTCACTGTGAGGGTGACAAAGCACTGGAACAGGCTGCCCAGAGAGGTTGTGGAGTCTCCTTCTTTGGAGATCTTTAAAACCCGCTTGGATGCAGTCCTGTGTCACGTGCTCTAGGTGACCCTGCGTGAGGAGGGGGGTTGGACTTGATGACCTCTGAGGTCCCTTCCAACCTTCGGCATTCTATGATTCTATGATTCTATGATTCCTTTAAACATGCGTTATGGCAGTAGTAGAAGGATTACAAATATGTTCTATTTCTTGAGAGGAAAAGCAATGACAATATTCACATTCTGTAAATGAGATGTTCAAGTCACCTCAGTGATAATCACACAGAATTCTTGTGATACTGCTTAAAATATAATAAGCTTCATTTATATTCTTCCTTGAGGAGAAAACACAAAACACCATCTTAATTAATTCATAAAAGGATGGATTTAGACATCAGTAACTGTGTCTGCAAAATACCACTGGGAAAATATAGGCAGCTATTATTACGTGCAATAATACCTATATCCTGCAGGAGAATAACTCTAGAAACCTAAAAGCTTAAATTGCAAATAGCAATGAGTAATAGTTGTTGTTGCTGCACTTCCCATGCAAATCCCAGTCCATGTTCAGCACTCAAACGCATTCCGAAGGGAGTCTAAGATGGTTTCAATTAATATTTTCAGTAACTGATGATTTAGTTCTAAATGGATGAAACTAACTACAGTCTGAACACATACCATGACTCCAATCTAGGAAAACATCTATACACGTTTCACTTGGCTGTTTGTTTCAGTAGCTAATTCTAATTATCATAATATGATTATTTAGTGTTTATATGTCTATGCCCAGGTTATGAAGCAAAAATCTATTTTTATTTGGATGACTGAACCATGCAGACACCATGCAATCAGGATTCTGGAAAGTACAAAGGAATACTTTAAAGACTACATACACACAAGACAAAATGATTTTATTTCTCTCTGAATTGGGGAAAGCTCCTCAGGGGCACTAGCAATATTTCTATGGTCCTAGTGAACTACTAAGTCTTCTTTAGCAAGAAATGCACATACATCAGTACTAGCTAGTCTAGTGAATATGATTCATAAAAAAACTATTACAATTATTGATTTGAATGTTCTCAGGCAAAGAGAGTAAATGAAAAGAAAATGAGTGGAAAACAATGTCAATTTCTTCACTTTGTTTTCTCCAGAGATAGAAGTTGCTAAAGATTGACTGTCAGCATCTAAAGAGAGAAGCAGCTTTGCTTTACCTTAAAGATTGATCAGTTCTAGTGCAAGCTGATATAGATGAGTTGTTATAGTACCAGTGAACTTCCCTCACCATTCCTGGTCGGTGCTCAGAAAACTAGACAATTGACACTTATCAAGAGTAGTTACATTCAGCAATTTTATGGCACAAGGAAACACTAAATGCTTTGTTAAACACAAAGCTTTAAGTATTTCAGCTTTTCAAATAAATTAGAGTTCATAGAATTGAAGCAGGCTTAAATATTCAATCCAAATGATCAGATATGAACTAGACATCTTCAGGTAAGTAAATCATTGTCTTAAAATAAGTACAACTTTAACACAAGCTCTTTACAAGAGTGCAACTATGTTCTTTGAGACAAGGAATATTCACCTGGGGAGGAATTCTGCACCTGGGGAGGAATAACCCCAGGCATCAGTACAGATTAGGGGTCGACCTGCTGGAAAGCASCTCCACGGAGAGGGACCTGGGAGTCCTGGTTGACRSYAAGTTAMCCRTGAGKSAGCAGTGCCCTCGTGGCCAAGAAGGCCAATGGGATCCTGGCCTGCATCAGGAGGAGTGTTGCCAGCAGGTCAAGGGAGGTGATTCTGCCCCTCTCCTCAGCTCTGGTGAGGCCGCACCTGGAGTACTGTGTTCAGTTCTGGGCACCCCAGTATAGGAGGGACGTGGAGCTTCTGGAGAGGGTCCAGAGAAGAGCAACTAAGATGATTAAGGGAATGGAACATCTCATGTATGAGGAGAGACTGAGTGAGCTGGGCCTGTTCAGCTGGGAGAAGAGAAGGCTGAGAGGGGATATGATTAATATGTATAAGTTCAGGAAGGGAGAATGCAGGGAGGAAGGGGACAGGCTGTTTTCACTAGTGGCCAGCGACAGGACGAGGGGTAATGGCCATAAGCTGAAACACAGGAAGTTCTGTCTCCAAGTGAGGAGGAACTTCTTTACTGTTCGGGTGACAGAGCGGTGGAACAGGCTACGCAGGGAGGTTGTGGAGTCTCCTACTCTGGAGGTCTTCMAAACCCGCCTGGATGCCACCCTGTGCCACATGCTGTAGGTGTGCCTGCTTGAGCGGAAAGGTTGGACTAGATGATCTCTACAGGTCCCTTCCAACCTTGAATATTCTGTGATTCTGTGAACAGAACCTAGGAGGCATCAGTTTCCTCTTCCAATAACCTCATTTCTAAATCTGGTTATTCTGATCTTTCCAATCTGCTGAAGAAAAAAACAGAATCATGTTATGCCTGACTTAGGCTTTGATGTCTTGCTATGAAACTCATCATGTGGCCAAAAGTCTTAGTAAAAGGCTACACTGGTTTACACTTATGATATGTTTCCATACACCTCTGAACATGACTGAAGGTGAACTTGGCACATTCTTGAATTAGGTAGCTGACAACCTTTTGGAATAGGCTGCCAAGAGAGGCTGTTGAGTCTCCTTCTCTGGAAATCTTCAAAACCCGCTTGGATGTAGCCCTGTGCCCCGTGCCCTGGGTGACCCTGCCTGTGCAGGGGAGTTTGGACTAGATGATCTCTGGAGGTGCCTTTCAACCTTAAGCATTCTATGATTCTATTCTATGAAAATAGATGCTGAAAATTAAACACGCTATTTTCTGATCTTATAGTCTTGGAGTCAGATCTGGATCTGCAAATTCCAGAACAGGACTTCAGTAAAACAAAATGTTTGCCAAATTGTACTCATGCTCTAGATTTCAGGTCAGGTTCTACTATTGCAAAGCTAATGCATTAAAACCATGCATAAAAACATGCATGACATACAGTGCCAGGTCTCCAAATATGCTTTAAAAATGCAAATACATTACAGTGACAGTTCAAARAGCTTTCTCTCTAAAGATTCTTGTCTTGTATTTTTATTTATTTATTATATTCTATTTTAAGTTTATGTTCTCTTAAATCACAGAAGTAAAGAGAAACCTTTTAAGGAATAAAACATGTACTGAATACATTTAAGAATCACTCTAAGTAGTAATAGCAAGTATGGCTTTAAAATTATGCAAAAGTAAATCAAGAGGGAGAAGGAGGTAGAAGAGTGAATGCATTTCTCTGTAATGATATGATAAGAAAGTATATCAAAAAGAAAAACCAAGCCATAGAAGTAAATGAAGTATTTAAAAAGAAGCTAAATATTTAGATCACAAAGACCAGCTTAGTCAGATGAAATAAGTGATTATTCAAAAAATTACAAAGAGAAAAGATTAATTGTGTCATTTATGTTTACTGACAGATTACTTCTATTATTTGGGATTTAACACTGCTCATCTCTTTTGCATTTAGCCTACACTGTCGTTTTTAAACATTTCTTGTTTTTATATGATTGCCGATCTTCAGAACTTTTGCTGAATATAGCATGAAAATTATTCACTGCCAAACACAGATGGGGTTCCCAGTCCCAGATATATATGAAAGGGAAGAAGATAAACCCGTGTAGAAAAAATAATAATTTTAATTATTTAAAATGACATGAGGTTTTGCAGGTAAGAACTCTTTTCTTTTTTTCTACTAAGTGAACTGGCAAGGGAAAAAATAACTTTTTGGTTTATATATGGGTGGAGAACTTTAGCACAGCTCAACAGCTGGGAATCCACAAGCAARCAATAGATTGACAGATAAGTTCTCTCTGTTAATAAATTCTAACTGATTATTGAGGTCTAAAGCTGCCTGCAGCAAAGGTCACGGATATATCTTGATCGACAGTATGGCATGGTAGACATACATGTTGAAGGTCCATAGAGTAGAGACTTCAACACTGCGTTGGAAACAACTCCACTTGCTAAGAAAACAATGAGAGAAGAAGAATTGGCACAAGTATTATCTAAATGGATCTAATTTCTCCCTAGCATATATGTTGCATGTAAATGCATCCACTGTCAGTATATAGTAATTTCCAAAGCTTTAATCATGAAACAAGTTTAAAAACAAACAAAAAGAACAACAATAAAAAAACAGTGATGTACAGGATAGGCAGTCCCTATAAACTTGAGCTAGAAAGACCTGGAGAACAGGAGCACAGGACGAGAAGCTCTTCCTACGGTGGTCATGGAATCATCCAAATGTCTTTTCATGGTTTTAAATGGAATTTTTATAGCAGTTTCCTACAAGGATCTAMAATCAGGTTCTGTTGCAATACATAATCACGGAGAAGACAACATAACTCTAATCTTGTCGTCCTTTGTCATTGATGTCAGTTAACTTCTCCATTCTTTTTAATAGCATAAAAGGCTACCTGTGATCCCATTTCATAACACCAGCCCCACCATTCATCAACAGCTGTCCTGTGATCAGTAGTGCATAGTGTGAATAATAGATGATTAGTGAATTTTTTTGTAATATTTCTTAAAAAAAAATATTTTAGAGCAGAGACATTCTTCAGCAAATAAGTGGGTGAAACAAAGAAACAAACAAGAGATCGTAGTATGACTGTGATATGAAAAGTGACAATTTGCTACTATGAACTCATAGGATTGCAAGTCCTAGAGGGTGTCCTGTTTGGCTGGGGGCAATTAGTTATCAGGAAGATATTGCTAGTTCTATGGTACTACATATTTTCCCATAATGGGCTAATGCTGATAAACTTACAGAGAGAGTTGTGAGCACTGGTGATCTGCTTTCGAGTGACAGAATGGGTTGAGGGAACCTAAATTTGCCACTAAATTGTCCTGATAGGAAACAAAGTGGGGTGGATCAACAGAGCCAATAAAATAAATGAATAAATAAATAAATAGATCACTACTGAAGGTTTGGAATTCAGATGTTCATATGTTGATACATGTTCATATATGTTCATATATGGCAGACAGGTCCCGATTACTGTTCTGAGGCAACATCTGCATTTCCTATGTTGTACACACCAACTTTTCTTCTTCTCTCTATCCAACACTCTTACTTTCCTCTGTGCTAGAGCATTAGAAACAAAATGTGCTGGACCAACACTTTCTACCTTTTGTTACTGAATGYAACTGTTTTAGGTGGTGATCTAACATACAGATTTTTTATTTACTGTTTTAACAGCATCCAACAGCACAATTACTCCTTCTCTGAGGTGGAATTGTTATAGTCTATGTGGTGTACATTGCTGGGTGGCACATAACTGCTGCAAGTTTTACCTGCTGTTTAAAATGACATGAAACATAATAATGAGAGAAATAAGACACATGACTTTCCTTTCCCTTTTCAGAAACTTCAAAACCTCTTGTGYACTGCAAGGAATTATTTTGGACTTAAACATCTTTATTGGGAAAATGGTTGCAGAATTTGATTTAGAGATATTGTTTCTGAATGCTGCCCCCATCATTTTTCCTCCAGCTATGCCAATAGGGTAGCATGTCGGAGTTAAAAGAGGATGTAGAAAAGTAGTTCTTTAATACAAATGCTTACCAGGGAATTAAGTAAATTAAGTAAACACACACATGCCATCGTGCACTGACGAACACTGGAATACTCTTTTTTTTTCATATGTCTACTTTGGCATCACATCATAACCCACCCTCTGGGTGCGACTGTAATACAAATGAGTCGTAATAATGATCATAACTACTCTTTAATTCTAATACTAAAGATTTCTGCAACTCTATTAAATGGATAGCTTTAGAGATGCACTTGGCTGCTGTGCTAAGGGAGAGATAGTAGAGGGGTGGCATCATCCTGTGACCTCTTTCATTTTATTTTTAGCACGGAGTGAATGGTCATATGATTTTGTAAATTGGCTAAGCACACAGCCAGAATAAAAAGAAATCAATCAATGTGTATTGCTTCGGTCAGTAACCTCTAAGTGTAATGAGGATGACGTAATGAGGAACGAGGATGGAATGGAGAGTGCTTGGTACTTCAAAGTGCCATTGCATCAGGAGCGTCTTCTGCCTCATTAAAATGCCATTGCCTTGAGCAGAAACAGTACATCACTTTGAAAGCACRTATGTCTTCAGATCACAAATTATGAATGAGGTTTCATTTTCCAGCACTCTGTTAAAAGCCCTTTTGCTTCCTGTTCCCATACCTCCCTGGTGATGTGAGGAAGAAAATGGTAGCTAAACTTATCTTCATTTTATTTTTCTGACAGGGGAGAAAAGAAACAGCCTCGTGAATTCAAAACAGCTTTTTGACTTGCTTTGAAAATAGATCTTGGTATATTAACACTCCTTTAATAACAAGTTATACATAGTTGGGGGGAAACTGAGGGAAAGAGAAGCTGTGGAGGACCCCTTGATAAGTACATTTTATCTGCTCTTTTTATASAATGAAAACAGCAAGTATAAGATGGATATATGCCTTGGCAGCTCCATAACCTAGATTTTACAAGCAGCTGCTTCTTCCATCTCTCTTAGTACAGCTGCTAACATAATAGGTCTATCAAATTGAAATCCATATTGTGTAACAGTCTTTCTTTCTGTCTCTCCTTATCTCTATATATGTCCGTCTGTCTTCCCTGCTTGCCCCTTTCCCCCAGCCAACGTGTTTGCCTTGACTTACCTTCCTTTTTCTATTTTCCATTTTCCTTTTATCCTTTTCCCTTGTCTTTTCTTTTTTTTYCCTCCCCTTTGCTTTTCCTTTAATGTCTAGTGGGCTCATGAAGGACTAATTCAAGGGTAAGCAATAGTGAATATATATTTAGTTACAAGCAATTCTGTTTCACTTCATTTGATATCATAAAACATGGTTAGCTTATATACCATAAATAACATTAGCTTTCAGGAATATGTGAGAGAATGGCGGAGTGTCTTTGCTAAGAGTAATTTAAAATCTCCTGTGTGAGCTGCTCAAATTAAATAAAGCTTCTGTTCTGGCAAGGTTCAAAATCTACCGATGTGTCAACATTCGTTCTTCAGTTCTGTATTTAGCTTTCCAGGCAGACAAGTCTGATTGATCCAGCATCTATCTAGCAGAAAGACAAGCTGGCTGTTTTCAGAAAAAAAGGGACTGTTTTTCTCCTAGAGTGAAGCAATTTGGTATGGTTTTACTCCACCAGATGGCATTCTTTATTCAAGGAAAAGCACATTTCTGGCATTGCTGCAGCCTTGGGGAGGGAGGGAGAAAGTGTGGTTCTTTGGTTATTTTTGTTCTGTTTTGCTTTGGTTTTATAGACTTGTTTTTACTCCAGCATCCATCTCACACCCAGGCTCACATCCATCTTCTGATGCAATTTGTAATTGTTAGAAAAATAAATCAAAACAAACAAACAATCAACCTGCCATCAACTATTGAGTAACTGACAGATGTCATGAAGGGAAGGAAAAGTGGGTTACAATATACAATTTATCCTCTTCTCTACCCTTGAATAAAGGCAGACTCAGTACTCCTAAACGAACAAATACTATTCTGGCTCCAGTCAGAAGTGAGAAGATGGTTCCAACTTGCCAGTGCTGCAAAACCGGGTCTGAGATCTGACTATCCAAAATTCATTCCTGACTTTCAGGACGTGACCTTTCTGCCATGCGTTTCTGCCATCCAAACCTGCCAGCAGCATGTGGATGATGCCCAAACCAGAGGGGAGCTGAAATTGCTCTATCCAAGATAAATTATTTCTCCAGTCCAAAACAGCCTAGGGATTCAGAAATTCTGGCATTAATATAGACTCAGTTCATCTTAAACAAGCAAACAAAAATCACCCTCTCCCTTCACAGCCTCCCACTCTGCCCCAACCAAATAAATAATTAATTGATCTCGGCTATATTTTTTTTTGTTTCTGATTTTGAAGGCTTCCCCCCACCAATAAAAAATATTTGTGCAAAGTGAACCATAACCCCCTGTTCACAGACAGATATTTTGGGATATTTCATATTAACCACCCTTCTCAAAGGAAACATCTACCTCCCCAGAAAGAAAAGGCAGCCTGGAGGTGAGCTTTACAAATGATGCCAGGGACCATTTGGAGTAATATAGGTATGGTCAAGTGTATGGCAAAAGGATTMATCTACCCTTGATGCCTTGCATCAATATTGTCCCACATACCTGTTTCTTTGAGTCAAGGTCCTGCAACAGTTGTCCAACAGGGAGCCTAAGGAAAGACTCWGAGTTCGATAACTCTTTCCACCTGCCTTTCCTTGTGGTTTATTTCTCCTGACCGTATGAACTTATTTGCTTGCCTCTTCTGTCTTCACAGGCTGCTTGTCTGACAAGTTATACTCTTAGAGGGTTACTCCCAGATCTTGTCATATTTCTCTCCCTCATATTGTAACTCATATTGCTTTCTACAGACTAGCTATCTCAACTTTATGATGAAGAAATTATGGCATCAAGAGGTTATTTAAATTGGCAGAGGTAACCTGACCATGTTATTCAACATCAAAGCAATGTTTAAGAACCAAGCCTCCTCAATTTGAGGTCTAAATTCAGTGACCTTAGTAAGGGTGTCTGGARATATCTACACTATCTCCTGTAACAAGAGAAAAATGCTGTGGGAAGAYTGCAAACTTAAGACTGCAAAGCTTAAGAAGTCTTAGGCTAAAGTGTCCATCTTCCAGGTTTTTTTCTTGGCTTCTTTTGGTGATTTTGCTTGGAATTTCCTTGCTCTTGGGACCAACCATCAATTTCCACTTTGTACCTGTATTCCAGCATAGACTATATGAGTTACACCAGATGACTTGCACCTACCTTCTGAGAGTACTTATGCACATCTCTGCAAAGAGAACAAGTGATACCCAGTTGCCTGGGAGGTGAAAAGTGAGTGACTAGCATCATTTAAGGCATGAAAAGCATAGAGGGGGTTCAAAATAACGTCATCTCCATTCTAGTCTTTCAGCCTTTGTATTTTCACTTGTTTGCCAGTTCTAGCTGTGGAGAGTTCAAATGGTGAAATTTGAATAGCTGCCACATGTCAGAATGATTTATTTTTTGATGAATACCAAATTTGCTCTCATAATAACTCAAAACAGGCACTTACATTTTTTCCTACAGTTTGCTTTTAAATAACTATTTTCTTTTGCATTATAAACACCTCTATAAGTTTGAAAATAGCTTTTACCTGTTTCTTTATCTCTGCTTTTCACATCTACAAAGAACGGACTTTCTAAAAATTAAATGAAGATTTTTCATTTTTGTGAAATTATGCCAGATTAATCTGAGGGAAATCTGTACAGCAAACACGATCATATGGCAAATTGCAAATATTCAAAAAGCAAAAGTCAAGCCTCAATTCTGAGGCTGAAAAATATATATTTTTTACCTTTCCTAGTTCATTCTTTTAATATTTTCTGAAGATCAAGGGAGGTTAAAAGCCTTGTTTTTCCACAAACATATTCTTTCTGAGGACTCTGAGAACTGAAGCTTTGCAAAAAGTGTCTGAGTAGCAACAGTATAAAACCTGAAGAGCTACAGCCTATGGTATTGATGTGGAGCAGCTAAGTAATACAGATGGTAGGCTGTGGGGTACCTGTGTGTACAATCACTCTTTGAGTACTTACCTCATGCTTCATTTCTTTCAGTAAGAGGATTATGAGCTTTGGAGTTCTTTGTTGTGCTTGGACTTCCTTTATTTTGCAGATAAACCACTGCAAAATTCTGTAGTCTTGCTGCCAGATCCCCAGTGATCCTGGGGAGGCGCAGAGGGCTCTCAAATGCCACTGACTTCCATGCTTCCTCTCTCAGGAAATACTCAGTAGCCCTCCAAAACCAAGTAGTTTTGACTGGCAGCATCAATCATCTCTCTGCAGTAAGCTGAATCTCATCTTAACAAGCCTATATGATTCTAAATTAAGGACACTTATAAGAACATCACTTCAAGATGAATAGTGAGTGATATCTATGCAATTTGGTCCTTCCTAAAGCAGTCTGCCTTAAAAGGCATGCTAGAGGTCTGTGTCCTGTTTAAACTGTTTTCATCCAAGGACTATTCCAACGTCAATTCCTTGACCAATGTCAAGGATGTTTGGTTGACGTAGTTGTCAGGAACAACATAGGCTAATTTTGTTTTGAGCCCCATTTCTCTGCTGCTGTGGTCTGCAGTGGTATAGAGAGTTATGGAAAGATTTTTTTTCCCTACTTGTGCTGTGAAATCCTGTTTCATAGATTTTGCTTTGATAAATTGCTTCCCCACATGAAAATTAATTTAGAATTCATTTGGCTTTGTRTTAGAACCCAAGAGATCAGACCAATCTGCTGGTTTTGATGAAAGACTACTAACACCAGGCCAGGTTTCCTCAGGTAAATATATTTTATTATTATGATTTGTCTCTTTTTCTTTGACCTCTTTATTACTTTCTTTTGCTTTGAAAGTTCATACTAGAATAAAACCAGGGGTATTTGGATATACTCATATCTTTTAATTAATATTACATAGCTTTCATTTTACTATTAGTCTCACATGGGAAAGGCTATTGTCTCTGAATATCTGTTTTTGTTTAATTCAGTTGTTGATACACAAACCAAAATAAAATCTGATCTCCTCTTCAATATGCCATATTCTATTACCATTTTAGAGTAGTGAGAAAAGTAGATCATAGTAATAATGATAACAATTACAACAGAGAAAACTTTTTCTTTTTTTTTTTTTTGCTACTAAGTCATGTAACAAAATTCCAGCTTAAGGTAAAGGTCTTCACATAGATGTAATAAAATTTAAAGGGGAGAACCTGATTTTCTCAAGAGAAATCTTTCATTTTATCTGTAAATAGTGATTTCTTTATGGAATTTTACAGTATATAACCTTTATTTAATCACTACTTTAATATTTAATGATAATTTTTAATAACATTACTTAATAATTAAAAATTCATGTTTAATTACTAAACTCTCAAATTTGGAAAACTGAGATCACTGATATAAATGATTTGTTGAGAGAATAAAGAGACAATCTTTAGACTTTAAATGAATAATAGCTTGCTCCAGATGAACTGTTTGCATCAGAGGTGCTCGTTTTGTGGGTTATTGAAGTTAGATGTRCTGTTTGGGTTCAAGTAGGGTTGGATTCAATGTTAGGCATACAGACATATAGCCAAAGTGGTATCCACATTAGACTCAGAAATCTTCCTGATGTGCAAATAGAGATATTGGAGAGTTTTTGGACTGAGTACTATGTCTTCTTTCCTTGCCATCATTCTTTCCATAGCATTTGCTTGCAGCCACGCTGGAGGCAAAATCCTGAAGTAGATAAACCTTTAGTTTGAACTGTATAGATGTTTTATGGTTTTCCAATATTTTCTAATTTGTTTCTACTGGTAATATCCTTCTCCCCTTCTCTCTGGTTCTCTCCCCTCCCCTCCAACTAACCAAAACCTTCTGGGTCTCAAACTCCATTTATACTAAAGTGTGAGCAGAACAATCAATGAGAGTGAGACTGAGATGCCCACAGCTGAACAGAGAGATATAAAACAAACTAAGGAAATTTTCCCATTCTGCCAGCTTTTTAGAATGCAGCCGTATTTAGCCATCTATGTTTTTTATCACGGTAGTCCTGGATTTTCTCCCAAGATTCACAGGCAAGAGAAGCAGCTATTACCCTCCATTCCTAGATACCTCATGAGTCTACCATGTAAGACATCCCAAGTAGTCATTTCCCATGATAAGGCAGACAGAATGAACCCTCAGAATGATCCCATCCTTGTGTACCAAAACAGGCTACAGACAGACCTGATATTCACTCAGCTCCTGTGTTAGTCCTTCATTTGGGAAGGGCATCAAGTCTTGAATGAAACCTCAATATCTGATTTCTTCAGCTGGGATTTCAGGTAGACTATCTTTTTTTCTGAATTTCCTTTCAGGCTTCTTTCCTTTGGGATGCCCTTAATCCCAGGCTCTTTCCTCCTTCTTTCTCTATAGCTGTCTTTGTTATCCTTTCCTCTTCCTACTAGTTCACTTTTATATTTCTTACTGGTTTCATATTGACAGCTCTCTGAGATTAGAGCAGCCTCACAGCTTCATGCTAATAGAGTATGTGAGAGACTGACATGTTGGCTCATGCCCGTGACTCTTATCTATGGCATGTTACAAAGCTGTGTCTGAACAGATCTATTAGAGATTCAGACATGCTTAAGTGATTCATCCTCAAGTGTCTGTAGCAATGTAAACAAATACAATTGAAATCTATGTGGTTGGGATAGAGAATTATTTCTGGTGTAGATCAAGGCCTTCTTGTACTGGATTCATTGTCAAATTTTTGTGCAGATAAAAGCAAAATTCTTCACGCTCAAAACCTTGTTCAGCACCTCAGAGTCTCTCTTTAGCCATTGTACTTAAATTTGAAAGCAGAATGTGGCATTTCTTGCTGCCGTTTTGGGCTTATCCAAAATGTTAATTGGTCCTTTGTGCTGTAAAGCATTTCACCTGCCAGAAACTTTCTGGAAAATCTACAAGGTTTTTCTGTCTCTTGGATTTGTGCTTTGAAAGTGTCTTTGAAGTGGTTCATGGCTGCCCAGCTGCATTTGACATTGGTCCCTAAGAACAGTGCCCTGGCACTTGCCTATCATTATCTTCATTAATGTGGAGTCTCTGCAGCCTGATAAGGGATTGCCTAGGTTGGGGATTGTACCCTGTCTTCTCCAGAAAATACTCAGAACACAACAGAAGAGAGTAGGTGTTTATTTCTTCAGCCACTGGATCTTCACTAAGCTTAAACCCAGAAGCAGAATAGGTTTCAAACCTTGTAATCAACAGCTGTTTCCTATAAAACAGCAGTGACTGCTTGAATTAACAAGATTAATGTGATTCCATAAGGCTTCCTGCAGTTAATAGATACTAATGCTGCTCCTAACGAATTAAGCATTGGAGAGAGAGTTGGTAAGCTAAAGGCAGCAAATGTCTTTTCTTTTTTGTAGTTATCATGCAAACAATTAAAACATAACTCTGTGGCATGCAGCTAGCTCTCAAGTTTATTTTTCAGTATGAATCATAGGTCTTTAAACAGCTTCAGATGTCATGGAAATCACTGTTTGGGAAATTTTTTTCAGTCAATGTTTGTTCTGCTATTAATTCAGACTTTGAGAATTATGGTTATGGTTCCCCCCTGCTTTATCTAGGAGTAAGTTCCATGACTCAAGAACAGAAAGGTACAACAAAAGTGCTGTAGAGTAATCATTCCCCTCCATCCTCCTCTCAGTGATGCTTGTAACCTTGGCTGTGATTCCCTGAAATCTCTTCTCTGGCTTAGAGGACTTTATTCCCTCATGTGATTAAATAAAAGGATGAAACAAACCATTGTCAAAATAATTCAGAGCACTTTATATCTTCAGGCAGATGGAACAGCTCTGCAGTCTGCCTTGCCTTTTAACTCCTCCAACTACTTAAAAAATGTGCAGGGAAAAAAAATGATAGCATGGCTAGCATTTTGCCAAATCAAAGGGTTGTGTTTGCTCTGTTGGTAATAAAATTCATAGCATGCAATACTGCCTTCTGTCCTGGCAAGTCCCACAAGGTAATAGAATAAATCAAAATCTGTGGATATGTGTAAACTAGTTGCATGCAAATGAGCTTTGTTATGAATATTCATGAATATCAGATACAAAGACACAGAAAACTTAGCCCCTGTTGAGAAAGGTCCTCGTTAGGACTTTCCCACTGTTAGCTTGGGGAAGCTGTTAGTTTATGAAGAATGCTATGCAGATATTAACCTGCTTCTCTAGCAGCTGAAAAAGACTATGGATGGTTTTTCTGGACTGTATCAATTGTTGTCAAAGTACTTAGCTTTTGGGGAGAGAAAAAAACAACAGAAGACAACTAGAAAGTAAAAATGCTAACTAGACGGGATCTTAGATCAAAGCTTAAGATAGAAAATTTATGTTGGTAAGTTTTACAGTCAATGGGCCTATGTTTTAAAATCTGTCTCTAATGGGAAAGAATGGAAAATAATTTGGGATGATAATTTAACTTCTGTACATGGTAAGTTTTAAATATGCCTTTACCTTACTTGCTAGGCCTTTCCTTTTCTCCCCTGGTCTGGTGTCAGTCTGCTTCCCTGTTTGGCTTTTCTGCTGTCCAGAAAAGCAGGGGTTTCTATGGAAGTTAGGATTCATTGTAAGATGATGAAGTGTGCATGGTGATAGGCAATATTCACAGGATATACTCTGGTTTCCATTCTGAACATTCTGAATCTTTTGTCTTTTACTGGAGATTTCCATTGAATAGAACAGGCATGAGTGTAGAGAATTATTAGCAGTTGGACTTCTTACAGTTGGATGGGTATACAGTTAGAGTTGATGATGCTGAAGGACCTTCCCAACCATAATGATTCTGTATATATATATATTTTTATTATGCATTCAAACTTTTCTTTTTTTTTTTCCACCGGAGGCTTCATCTTTCCTATCAATTCCCATGACAAGTAAAGTTATCATAAGGATACTTTGACTGGAGCGAAGTGATTCAGACAAGAGAAGTAAGTCTCAGTTTAGATAATTCTTCTTGTAGGTATATATAATTTTTCTGATGACTTTGGCCAGTCATGATGGTCTCTCTGTCCTTCTGCTACAGACCTCCAGCTGCAGGTCTGCAGCTACAGACCTCCAGCCGCAATGCCCTGCACGAGTGATGCAGCATTGTCAGTAAGCTTTATTTACCTATATACACACACTTTCTCAAGCCTTTTTGGTTTTCCTTTCACAGATTACATCTATTTTATCTCTAGAGTGAACAAATGACATTTAAAAGCATGTTCAAAAATAATCCTGCTAATCATTGCAAATGTGTGTCTATAGAAAAGTAAGAGAAATCAAAGCTTTTCCTACTGTTCTACTCCTATGCACCTATCCTAATATTTGCAAACAGTGAGAAGTTCTGGCTGGAAAATTATATTATGTGACTTTTATATACAAGGGAAAATTTAAGACAGACTTGTACCAAAGAGATGATTCTGCCATTGCTGTGTCACTGTAGCTATCCGTTTTGGTGAGTGGGACAGAACCATCTGATGCTCTGTCTCTAGCTCATGCCCAATACCAACACTCTATATTAAGTTGTCTGTGTTTGCTCTGTCTGACAGAATACAGCTCGTATTTTACAGAGCACTTATTTCTTTTGGTTATATTTATCTGATTTAGTTATTTACACAGTCAAATCTGGCATAGCTTGTACTGCTCAGGTAGGGAATACAGTGCAATACTTTCATGCATAAGAAAGTATTTTGACTTAATAGTGCAGAGAAAATATTCTTATTTTTACTAGCAATCTCAGCACTGGTTATTTTCAATCAAAACTGCTCCCTACACACAAAATGATTCCAAAGACAGTAATCCAGAATGGCTGACAAACCAACATYCAAGCTTTGGTTAGGTAGAGCTGAGGGAAAAAATAATCCACATAATTTCATTCAAATGGTGTAACAAGAGGAATGTTGCAGTATCTGTGCCAAGCTGCACCATAACCCTAGTTGTATCATTTCATCTATCTCTTGTAGTAGAAAGCAGGCAGGATATTAAAGCATCTCTAGCATTTCTTCTGTAGATCTCAATTAGGTGTTGGTTACACTGGTGCTCATACCTCTTCTTAAATATTTCTTCCTTATTGACAATCTTTTCTGTAAGTCATTAGAAAACACCAATGACTATTAAATATTTGAGATCCGTGCTATACACCTTTTTTCCCAGTGTCAGAGAAATCATTTATCCTAATGCACTTGTTGGCATGCAGAATGTTCTCAATCAATGGGTGAAATCTAATGAGAGTGCTGGCCAGATTTTCTGGCCTGTCACAACTCCCATAAAAGGGCTTGAGGTCCAGTTCTTAATCAGATGTTGACTTTCTGAAATCAGGCAAGACAGAACTTTTTATATGCGCACACACACACACACACACACACAAGCACACAGACCTACATACACTATGCTCTGCTATACTGCTTCAAACACAGACAATAGAAGACTTCTCACACTCATAAGGTACATATGTTAGGCATTTATTTATGTCCTATTTTGGACCTGTTATGGTCCAAAATGGATTACAGAGCTTTATTGTCACCTTTCATTGATACTTTCTCATAAAGAGGAATTAAAGAAGAAACAAATATGTTATCAGTCAAAGAAGAACAGCCTACATGGAATCTGCATTTCCTTTGCGCTAGTTTAAATGCTTAGAAGGTAGAGGATAACAAAGAATCAAGCCTAGTTTTAGTACATCTCATAGTTCTCGAGCAGATGGTCAGACATAAAACACTAGTCTCACATTGATTTCACTAGGGTTATACCAACATACGTTATACAAAGGCCTGAATGAGTGTTAAAGAGAAGAAAGCACAAAGCTGTGTGGCACGTTCTTCTTGTTCTGATTTACTGTGTTATTTTAATATGATAAACATACATCCTAACATTGGTAAAGCATAAAACAACAGAATTTACAATAAGGGGAACTGCAAATATTCATTTTATTGCATTTCTGAGCCGACATACCTCAGTTAGAATCATTACAAAATTACATTTGATATCACTAAAATCAACTTATTTTCAATTCAGGTATGCAAGAAATTGATCAGTACTCGCTGTAGAATAATTATGTTCATTCTAGCTATTGAATAAA
The DNA here is from genome assembly GCF_003342845.1 of Nothoprocta perdicaria. Lineage (NCBI taxonomy): Eukaryota > Metazoa > Chordata > Aves > Tinamiformes > Tinamidae > Nothoprocta > Nothoprocta perdicaria. The sequence goes on from NW_020455719.1 coordinate 21,914, forward strand.
TTAAGACTTGTGTCATATTAGATCAAAAAAATAAAAAGCATTATAGGAAAATAATGTTAAAGAAAGAGGCAAATAAAACTGGACAGATTAGAAGCACTGCTCCAATCCTTAATCAGTCTTTATAGAGATTCTTTTTCTTGTTTTGGAAGGTGTCCAGATAAAAACAAATCTTTACTCACCATTCTACCTCTTATTCTAGATTCCTCTTTTCAGACAACTTTAAAGCATTGGTGGACTTTTAATTGGGAACTCTGCAGGCACTTTAATTAAATACCTTCTACTATATAACTGGCATAACTATTAATGAGTCAGATCAAATTGTACATGCATGACTGTAGTAAAAAAGACATCTGTGGAATAAATATTAAATTAATTAGCAAAGAACCCTACGGTGATTTTTTTTTTTTTTTTTTTTTTTTTTTTTTTGTGGAAATATTATTATAGGTATCTGTGGCACTACACATCTTCAGAATGGGAATGGGTGTGATAATGAAGAAGGGAATAAAGCCACAATTTTGTATTATTCTATGGCATTGCTGTACTTTATAGTTGTTTACATGAGATCTGAGCAAGTTTATAAATATTAATCAGTTGATCAATTTTGCATTTGGACAAACGACAGTGCAAGTTCCAAGGAAGTGGCAAATCAAAGCCCTTGTGCCCTGGGCAGTCTGCTTAGAGTCTTGACATATTGCCAGTGCAAGTTCTGGAGCCTGGAAAAGAGCCTGTTTTACGTGCATTTAGCAAACATGTTACTTCATCACCTGCAAATAGCCTCTTTAGCATCTGTAAAACACTAACTATGAATCACTTTGAGGAGGTTCACCCTGGAGCTCTCCAAGGTGGACCTGTGATTGTTTTTACAGAGTATACAGTGATGGCACACCTTTTGTTTCCTCTTATGATGTTTGTTCAGTGTACCCTGCTCTGAAGAGCTGATTCAAATGCAGAAGATTCCTAGTCTCCAAATGACTTTTAGAGGGTTTTGTGAGTGCTGGAAGAAAAAATCATATCATATTCACCACAATAGCTACTGTACACTGTTGTTGAACATCCTATTTCCATTCGCTTATATTTACCTTTGATCCTTATTGATTTAAATACATTACTCTCTGAAAAGCATTAGTAAACATTGTGAAGTGGCATCTAGGCTTTTAATGCATATAATGGCCCAGAGGTGCCTAGCAATACAGCATGTAAAATATTCACATATAGAAATCTCTGGGGTTATGGAAAAGTATCAGATAAGTTCATGAGTTTATGTGAAAATAATAACAAAATCAAAGAAACAGGCAGATCTGTGAAATAGATTAATTCCTATAAGCAACAGCTGAGACAGATGCACAGGGAGCAGCAATTATACTTCTCTTTGAGTTGTCTCCATCTTGCACATTGGTAGAACAGGAACTGTGTTCCTCTGCCAAACAAATTGGCCTCCTACTTCAGGGGAGATAGACTCGTCTGGAGGATGAAGGGAATAAGGAGGATAAGGAGACCCAGTACCACCTCCTCTTGGATGTATGCCATATTAAGACTTCTTGCTCCAAACACCCTGCTCTCTCACTACAACCCCCAAGATGAGCATCTTCTCTCCAGCAACACTCTGAGAAAAGAGAGCTCAGGACTCTATTTACTGTAATTGCAACATTGAGCTCCTTTTTGAAAAGCCAAATGCACCGCACAGAGAACTCAAGGCGGAAAAAAACAAAAAAGAAAAAAAAAGAAAGAAAAGAAACAAAGATGGAATGGAATGGAATGGAATGGAATGGGAAAGAGAAGCAGAGCAGTTTTTCCCCTTACACTAGACAATCTTTAAATACAGCAAGGTAAGTAAAGAAGCAGAAAAAGCTGCTAGTCTTTGTGTCTTGCTATCTGAGTCAGTAAATGTCTGCACTGGATGGTCTGTCATTTCCTTTCTACCTGTTCAAATATGTGATGCCTTCCCAAGTAGGAGAATGACACAGCTTCAGTGGCACTGGAGATGGTGCTAACCCTAGACGGATCATCTTCATAATGGTAATTAGCAAATAACTTTGACCTACGGGATTCAAAGATCCAAACCACACATGCTGAGGAGGACTTAATCACATGGTGAAATATTTGGAAAACATCTTAAATACAGGAATCTAGAATCACATCTTTAGAGACAAATTCTGAATTTGAGGTTTATTTTCTGCTTTACAGTTGATATGATTATTGGAGACTAGAATGAGTTGATCTGAGCTTGTTAAGTGAAGCTGAGAAAATTTAGTATGTTCTAGTTATTTCTTATTTTTTATTTTCCTTTGCATAGCAACTGGCTGCCTAACCTCTCTGTTGCATTGTAACCATGAGACAAGGACATCCACCATGTTAATTACCTGGTGGAGAAGGAAAGAGGAGAAGCAGAAATTTGAACTTAGTTAGAATAACAAAGATAATAGAGAGAAACAAAATCCCTGTAAATACAAGACAGGAAGTGCTGGCCAGAACAGCAGAGTTGTATAAGATTTTCTCTTTTGCTGAAACACCAAGCATACTCAGGGTCATTATAGTCTTTATTTTTTGGGCAAATTAATTTAAACTAGAATGTTTTCAATCACTTTAAGATATGAAAGTTCAGGTTTGGCCGAGGAAGGGAAATGAGAAAGTATCTTCTGAGCTGTCTGTCAACAGCTACAAGGAATTATCTACATGTTTCTTGTACACTTCCTGGGCCTGTTCCAATGCTTCACCACTTTTTCTGTGTAGATTTTTTTCTGAATATTTAACCTGAATCTCCCCTGGTGCAATTTGAGGCCATTTCCTCTTGTCCTATATTTTCCAATGCAACACCATTATGCCACACTTGGCATAAAGTAAGACAACTTTATATTCAGTAATTTAAAGGATTCTGTCTCTACCCTGCCTCCCATATTAGTCTTCAAAACATCTCAATGCTGTGTTTGTTCATATTGCCCTTCTAGGGACTAGGCAGAAGAGAACAGATACTGTTGCTCCCTTTAGTCAATGAAGGGGTGACTAGTTCATGAACACAGTGGAAGTCCCTCTGAGAATTTCCAAACTTGTAATTTGTTGGAAGTTTTATACAATAACATTTTTTAGTACGTGGACTTCTGTCTTTTTTTTTTTTTTTTTTTTCCAAATTCCACACAGCCTCTTGGTTCCTGAATTCTTTTGAAGGCCTTTCCATTTTTGAAAAGGTTGAAAATCTAGCCCTGTCACCTCTGCTGTCTACACATAAAGGCAATTTTTATACTGCTGTTTGACAAAAAAATCTGCAGTTCATAATTGCTGAGTGTATCTGTCCTCTTTCTTTCATAAAGAGAAGTAATGCAAAATGATGACAAAATTTTCATCCTTGCTGACCAGATGATGGTCTAAATTAAATTAAAGTAGTCTGAATGTAGATAAAGCCCCATAAAACAAAGACAGTTTCTTATGTTCCATGTGAACATATACAGCTACTGTGTAAAATACAGCAGATGAAATACAGTTTTCAGTCTGTGAACCCCCTTCAGATATACTGGAATGGGAATATGCACGAGTAGAAACAGCTGGATCATTCTCTCCGTAAGTAATTAACACACAGGAGAGAAGGTTATGCTCACACTTTATCAAGCCTCTTGGTAAGATTATGTACTCTAGATAATTAATCATTACATTTCTCTATATGCATAATTAGAACCACTTTTTGCTTTCCCACCACCACACATAAAAATAATTTATATGCATATATTTATAGAGTAATTGCATACTGTGTATGCTGTRATTAAAGGCAATATAAACTGTGTTCTCTAATTATAAGAAAAAAAGAAAAACAAAATCCAGATACCACAAACAAACGAAATCCCAGGCAGGAAATAGCAAAGCTTCCTTATCTGAATTCAGATTTTTCTTATCAATATATTAAAAAGAAGAAAAGAATCTCAAATAATCTATGCTATGTGGCTGTCACAAAAACTCAAAGTGCCAACCCAGCAGGTTTGTTGTTTCTAAATTATTTAAAATATGGGACTCAAAGCATAAAGCAATGTTACCTGAAGCAAGATGAAAGAAATGGTGCATCTCAAAGTCCAAAGCACAGTCTGCACTGCTTGGGCTCAATTCTCTCCCACTGGCTAAGAGAATCTCCCGTAGACCTACACAAAGTCCTATAGCTGTTGCAGAAACTACTTGCAGCCCACATGAGGTGGAAGAGAGAGCATGTTTACCTTTTCTGATTTTGCAAGAGGTGGTCTGGTGTGGTTCTTACACAAGGAGCAGAGTTATTCCCTCTTTCTTTAACTATGTTTGCCACAAAAAAAAAAAAAAAAAAAAAAAAAATTTTGACATGATCTGTGTGTTTTCTACAGAATAT
>NW_020455719.1:26328-72834 GCF_003342845.1 Nothoprocta perdicaria
TGTTTACCTTTTCTGATTTTGCAAGAGGTGGTCTGATGAGGTTCCTACACAACGAGCAGAATTAGTTCCTCTTTCTTGACCTCTTCTTGAAAAAAAAAAAAAAAAAAATCCACAAAGTTTTGACATGATCTGTGTGTTTTCTACAGAATATTGCTCTCTTACTTTCCCTCAGAGGTTTTTGGCTCAGTGCACTGTAGACTACTGGCAAAGAAAACGCTTTTGCAGGTTGGGGAGAATAAGATGAAAATGAAAGTTTTGTACTTTTTGTTTGTTTGTTTGTTTTGTTTTAGTTTCTGTGATTCATCTTCTATGATACTCTTGTCTGGCCTTCATGACATGAGACAGTAAGAGCTGTTGATGAGAAAAAAGAAGGTGATATTGAAAGAATACATTTCTTGGATTTGTTTTGTCTGGCAGTAAATAGCCAGATATATCGCCACTTCACTTTTGYTAGCTGAAAGTGAATGGTGAGACCAGACTTGCGGCTTTTGCCTGACAAACACAAAGATGGTATCCTTTTAAAATAGAGGACAACAATAGAGGAGTCATAGCCAACAGTTATTGGGTATGCATACCCCAGTGTTTATGCATCATTGGGGTGACTGAGAAAGCCTGTACCAGTTTGACCCCATCAAAAGCCATAGATTTCAAAAGAAAGGTATTACATTCACAGTTCTGCGAAACTTTGATTCTCTCTGAAGAGGTTTGCCAAAACAGAATCTTGAAACCATCTTTAAAAGGTCTGACCTGCATCTGATGGATCAAAAGCTTTGCAAGGGTATCTTTAGGGCCCAAAATCTCCATGAAAGTCAGTGATATTGTCCTGTCTAATTCATACTGGGTGTCTCTATTTTACTGGGCTCTGGGAAAGGAGAAAGGAACTGCTTTGCTATCACCTCCAGTGGGTGGTGAATCCTATTAAGGAAACTGTAAAACAGCTGTAGCAGCCCTAAGTCTATTGGGTTGGATATGGGTTGTCTGTTTTATTTGATGGTTGTTTCAGCAGTAAGATGACAAGAGAGAGTAGACAGCACTGTAGAATGGAGGGCTGTCAGAACTTATCAAAGGCTTTGAGATGTTTATTTTTCAATTTTCCTTTTTTTTTTTTTTTTCTGTTGTGACTGCTTAGGGAAGTAACAACTTCTTTATGCTATTGGAATAAGGTGCTATTTTTGACCATTGTACATGTGCATTCAGCTTCTGTGTGCAATTTCTGTAAGCCTCTTTATAGATAGTTGTATTTTATTTTGTCATACGGGTATTCTAATAAGGAATTTAATGTGCTTTGGGACCTTCTTAGTACTGAGAAAAGAAATTAAGGAAAGGAGATGTGGAAACAGGCAGGAGTGGGTGAGAGTACAGAAACCTAGTGATACTGGGGAAAGAGTGTGGCATAATATAGAGCCAAAAGGGAAGAGAAGGCAGATGCTATATGATGACAAGATTAATCAGAGAATAGATTAAAGTAAACAGGGACATGGAGGAACTCTTAAGTCATGATGAGGAGTAGTCTAGATCTAGTAAAATCTACTAATTGCTAGAGATGGGAAAAAAAGTCCCAGCATCCCTGTGCTGCTGAATAAATGAAAGCTAAATACTCTGACTCCCTGTAGCAATTAATCAAAACAAGTGGTAGATCCTGCTACTGATAACCTCTTGTAGTGTATTAGTGTTCCTGCATGATATGTCTTTGAACCTTCATTCTTCTTATGACACTGCTGGGATCATTTTTGGGAGTCTGCCACATGCCTAGGAGATGAAATCCTGAATTATTCTGCATGTGCAGAATAGCTTGGAGGGGGTAGCAGGAAGTAAAGGGTGATGTTGTCCTGTCATTTATTTTGTCTCTGCAGCCTTCCACTCATTTTAACATAATTGTTACAGTGAAATTTCCCAGGCTGTGCAGAACATAAAGTCATCTTCTCACTGATATGTTGCCTTTCTTAATGCCACATGTGATCTTTTACCAAATGGATTAAAAAATGTGGTTAAGGTTTTGGGCATTGAATTCAATGGGAATCTTGCCAGGGGACTAGAGCAAGGCTCATACTAAAAAGACTTGATTTGCAAAGAGATCAGGTGTTACTCTGGCAGGATGAAAGATAAATAATGCTTACTGTTGCCATAGTGGTTTAAATTACACATGCATCTCTCACATTTGTGTGTACTGATCAAAAATAATTTCAACTCTAGACAAACCAATTAGGCTAATTTACTCACTGTATGGCATGTCATCAGCTGGCTAACTATTTACAGGAAGGCTAAAAGTGCTAACATTAGCCAAATTGCTGTTATGGATAATCAGAGACTAGTTTCCCAACACAGGCAGTGAAATGTACGGTTCAGTTCAGTTAGGCCTTGAGAGGGGAATTTTAATGCAGCAAAAAATATTTTTCTTTTCATAAGGCTGCTTTTTATATGATGATAAAATAGCTTTTCCCTGCTTGGTGAAGAATTCCTTTCTCTGTGCATAAAGAAATAAAAGATCCTGTGAGGATCAAGCAGTGTCAAAACACTGGTCTCCAGGACAGCAAACTCTGGCCTCTTTATAAACCTCCTTGACAGGATACCACATTCCTAGAAGAAAAAAAGGGTCAATAAAAGCTGGTTCCTGTTCAAGATTCACCTCCTGCAAGCTCAAGAATGGTGCATCCCAATGAACAAGAGTTAATCTGCGGTTGAATCTGGTGAGGGATGTTAAGGACAAAAAGATACGGAAGTTCATTAGCAGCAAAGCAAAACAAGGGGAAATGTGGGTCCACTACTAGATGGCAAGGTGTTTTGGTGACAAAGGAGATGGAAAAGGTAGAAAAAGAGAAGAATGAGCACTGGCTCATTCTTTGGCCATTTTGATTCTGGCCATTTTGATTCTGGAGGCTCCTTCTTAGGAGATCTTCAAAACCAATCTGGATGTGACTTTGTCCTACATGCTCTAGGTGTGGAGCAGGGGGGTTGTATGATCTAGACGATCTCTAGAGGTCCCTTCCAACCACAACCATTCTGTGATTCTGTTAAATACTGAAAGTCTTCTTTACTTCAGTCTAGTAATTTAAGTTCATTACAATTAAGGCCTGTAAATAGTGGTGTACCCCAGGCATCCATATGGGATCCAATCCTTTTCATTCCTGATCTGTATGAAGGGACAGAGTGCCTTCTCAGTAAGTTTACTAATGATAAAAACCTGGGAAGAGTGGCTAATACGCAAGCTCATCAAGCCTAAGGTTTAGGGCTGTGCCTGTGAGAGAAAGATAACACTGTAGGGTTTTCTCATTGTTTCAAAGGATTTATCCTGTGGCTCTATTGTGATGATGGTTGTATTGTCTCCTTGACATGGATTTGTGAAGGAAAATAGAAATACTACCAAGTCCAGCTGGTATGTCTTCAGCTGCAACACTGTGTTGAACAGGTCTACTTGTCATGCTAGACTTTAGTCTTCTCATGGCTCTTTTGATCTTTGAGAAAGTTTACAAATGTTCATTAGTCTCACAAAGGACCTGTAAGGTAGCTGCAGTGAGTTGGCTTCAGAGTCTAGAAAGCTGAAACACAGAAATTTGGACCTTTTAAGAAACGAAACTAGTTTCCTAAGATCTAAGGATTTGTATGTTTCCTTCTTAGATGTCTAGGCCATATCTCTGCCAGAAAGATACTACCTTACATTCTGCTTCTCACTCTTCCAGCAAGCATGTCTTTTGAACTAATGTCTGTTCCAGTGAGACATTGAATAGAATCATTCTAATCCTAACAAAGGGAATTCTGTCTGGAGTTAGCCCAGAGTTATTGGCTAAGGCTGATATTCCTGGTGTTTTTTTTTCTCTGTGTTAGACAAAATGGACTATGAGAGAGAACAAACACAACCAAACCAAAACTGATAGGGTTTACCTGATTTGCCATTTAAAATCTCAGCTTTAAAATCAAACTTACTGTTTTAAGATATGAAACATGTATTGAATAATTTCTGCCTAAACTTTTAACCCTGAAATGTATAGATATTACATTGCGTTAGAATGATAAGAGTATCCTTATCATTTAGAATATCCTAGATTTTATGTGGGATTTGATAAAAAAACAATTTGGTAAAGAACCAGTTTTGTATAGTCTAAACTCAAAATTCAAAGAGGTGGATGAAATTGGGGGGAAAAAAAGAAAAGGGAGGATGAAGGGGCAGTTTGGAAAAGTCAACATTCAGACTTCATTTTAGAAGAGCTGTTTGTTTTGAAAAGTAATTAGGTTTTATTTTAAAGAAGGAAATACAAACTGAAAATTAATCAAGATTCTTCAGGGCAATGCATCTGTTCCATTTTATGTTAGTAAGAAAAAACGAAAAAAAAAAAAGACAAATTGCCATAATATTTTTTGAGTTCGGCTACCCATCTGTTCTCTGAGCTATGTGTAGTGGATCATTTAGTTTCTGGTAAACTAAGGTTCTCCAGGTTCTCCTTCAAGGGACATTTTAAAGGAGACTCCATTATTATTATGGCATTATCTAGCAGTTTTTATCCTGACCAAGAAGAGTTTCATCTTGTAAATCAGAGAAGTGAAAATTAGGAAGAAACACCAGAACTTTAAGGAGAAAAAAGAAATCACAACCAGCAGATTTCCCTCTTTCCCTCTCTCAAGAAGTGATATTATTTTTTCCTGCTGGGACTGATTTCAAAATCTAACATAAACCTAAAGGGAAAAAAAAAAAGAGCTTTTCCTTTTTAATCTTAGGAGTACACTGCCCAAATTTTAATTCAAATTGAACCAATTTTGAAAAGATATTTTTCTCCACATTCTTTATAAAATACCTGATTTTTCTTCCAAGTTTAAAATTGATTCTGTGCTCCGTACTTGGGTGCTGTGACACACGCAAAACCTATGCCCTGGTTTTCTTTTGTACCTTTGATCATTAGCAAATGGACTTGGCAATTATCAGATAGATTTCATTCACTGCAATATTTTTAAGGGTAAGACATTTTTCCTTACTTCTTCTGGGAATCAGTAGAAAATAATTTACATTGCCACCTCTCTGACTACTGGAATAAATGCAGGGAAGTGGGAGCCTAGGTAGCTGACTCAGCAAGCTTTCGGTTATGCTTTATCTCCAGAGGTTTAAATCAGTTTTGATAGAAAGACAATGTCATAAACCTGTGAAGATAATCAAATTCATACTTTCCCTTTCTAAAGGACAAATGAATGATGAATAGCTGCTGAATTTATCTTCATGTGAAATGATTTTCAGAAATATTTTTCACCAGAGATAGTTACAGAAGCAAGGGAGCAAATTCTGTTTAACTTATGACATGATGAAGTGATTTGATGCATAAAGAAGAAGTGATGAAGTCAATCCCTCATATATAATCTTTTCTTTTTTCTTTATTTTTTTCCTCTGGAATGGAGTAAAAGTTAAAAAGAATTTCACCTGCAAGGGACATGCCATACATCTTGGTTAAATTTAAATTGTCATAATTTGGGCAGAAGCCCAACAGAAGTCCCCTAATATGGGACTCAAAACCAAAATGAAACAAGATCTATTTTATTGATATATGGTACCTATGGTTTAGTGAAGATATACCTCTGTGTTCTGGCCTGACTTATCTCCTCAATAGTAATAGATTTGTTAAGCAGTCCAACTTTCTCATCAAGTAACTCTGAGACAGCTAGAAAAATGGAGCTTTTCTTCCTGAATTCACTCGCAGTGGGTCGTGGAGTCCAACAGCACCTATTGGTACATATTTGTCTTTAGTACCTACCTGTATCCTGGTAAGTACTTCAGTACATTCCTACTGCTGCAACTTTCACATCTGCTCCAATGGCTCACATGCTTGCAGAGACCCTCCCTGTATTTCACAGATCACTAATGAACAGTTACAACTGTAAGTAGAAGATCTTTTTTTCATTTTATCTAAGAGAGTGCTCACATAATATCACAGACTTGAGAAGGATGGTGACAAGTATCTGGTGGTGGCAGAGGAATGGCAACATCTGGGCACACCTGTAGGCATGAAATGATGTGTGTTTACAGCCCTACAGAATGCTGAATGATCATGCCTTTGTTAAACTGCCCTTAAGCAATGCTATACCTCAGTGGTTCCTGARGAATAAAATATCATCTGCGATTCAGAGAAAGTTGTCATTCAGAGTTGTCTTTTCCTCATCTAGAACAAAGAAAAGAAACAAAATGTTGCCAGAATGCTTTGTATAACCACTGCCTTGTAATAATAGCCAAACCAGAGCCAAAGCACTACACCTTTCTTCAACAATGCATCCCTATCACTACTTCTATGYGTAAATGAGCTACAGTTTTATGATTCCATGACAGAAGAGTCTGGCAYAGAGATCATATTGTCCTCATTCTAAATTATACCAACCCTTTTAACTAGCAGAAGATCAGGATCACAGCACTTTTAAGATCCAAGTTCTGCAGAATGGGTTSAACTGGCAGTTTACAGTAGAAGCAGTTCATTACTGATTTTCATCTCTTTATTTCAGGTATGATGTTCAAGGCCTCCTAAACATCAGCATCAACTTAGTAACCATTAAGTACTGAAGTTTTGCCATCAGTATGGCTTTGCATCTCCCGTCTGGCAGCACCTTAAGATCCTGGATGCATGATAATCTCTAAAGGGGATTGTAAACCAGTTAATATAAAACAGCCTTTCTGGAACAGATGATTTAGTGGCAATATCTGTGTGAGACAGTGGAAGGGAGCCCAGATACTTTCCTGTTTCCAGGAAGCCTACAGATGAATTTGTTAGGCAGCAGCTTAAAAAAAGACACAGAGAGCTCCCCCCCCCCTCCCCCCCGCTTCCCCCCCTTCCTCTCCTCTCCTATCTCCTCCCATCCCTTCTCTTTACGGATTGAAATTTATGAAAGAGGTTTCAAGTGTTACATGACTTGTTGAAAATGTAACTCTGATCCTTACTAGGAACAGAAACGATGAATTAGATAAGAACAACCAGTTACATCAAGGTGAAACCTACACTTCATGTCTCTCCCATCAATATTTTGCTAAAATAGACTGCTATAAATGCCGGGTTTTTTTAACATAAGCCTAGTTCTTTTGCTTATATAAAGTTTCTGGGTTTCATTTAAAATGAAATACCATTTTTTTAATTAGAGTATCTGAAATTTCCTTATCAGTATCAACAAATTTTATTCATAAATATTATATTATTTGTCTGACAGAAGACAAAATAACAGTAGCGTGAGGAGAATATGGATATCCTTATGTTGACTTAAGCCTGAGTAGAAAAAGTAGAGGAGATTCTGCACAAAAATTTTTAAGTTCCCTTCAGTAGATGTGAGAAGTTTGGGTAACCTTTCCAAACATTTGGCATTCATCCAAACTGTGTGCAATATCTGAGCTGTGAGCTATATATTAATTCTGCTGTAGCTTTAGTCAAAGAATAAATGGAAAAACAGGCTGTGAACCTCTAGAAAACTCAATTGGATTTATATTCAAGTCTGCACCTTGAGAATCAACCCCCTTGGGCTATTAATGACCTATTTTCCAAAGAAATCAATAGAGTAGAAGTAGCTTGAATATAAATGAGGTTCTGAGTCTTAAATTTTGTCTTGTAGTGTCTTGTGGTAGTGTTTAGACGTGTATGAAATGCTCCATTCTCTTAAAAAAAGAAGTGGACTGATCTTGGATGAAATCATAGAATCATAGAATGCCGAAGGTTGGAAGGGACCTCAGAGGTCATCGAGTCCAACCCCCCTGCTCACGCAGGGTCACCTAGAGCACGTGGCACAGGGCTGCATCCAAGCGGGTTTTAAAGATCTCCAAAGAAGGAGACTCCACAACCTCTCTGGGCAGCCTGTTCCAGTGCTTTGTCACCCTCACAGTGAAGAAATGCTTCCTTAAGTTCCTGTGGAACTTCTGATGCTCCAGTTTGAAGCCGTTTCCTCTAGTCCTATCCCTGCCCACCACTGAAAAGAGGCCGCCCCCCTCCTCCTCACTGCCTCCCTTGAGGTATTTATACACGCTGATCAGGTCCCCCCTCAGCCTCCTCTTCTCCAGGCTGAACAGGCCCAGCTCYCTCAGCCTTTGCTCATAGGGCAGATGTTCCAGGCCTCTGATCATCCTGGTAGCCCTGCGCTGGACTCTCTCCAGCAGCTCCACATCCCTCTTGTACTGGGGAGCCCAGACCAGGACACAGTCTCCAGATGTGGCCTCACCAGGGCTGAGTAGAGGGGGATGATCACTTCCCTCGACCTGCTGGAGACGCTTTTCTTAATGCACCCCAGGATCCCGTTGGCCTTCTTGGCCACCAGGGCACACTGCTGCCTCATGGTCAACTTGTCGTCCACCATGACACCCAGGTCCCTCTCTGCGGGACTGCTCTCCAGCAGGTCCACCCCTAATCTGTACTGGTGTCCAGGGTTATTCCTCCCCAAGTGCAGGACCCTGCACTTGCCCCTGTTGAACCTCGTGAGGTTTCTCGCCGCCCAGTCCTCCCGTCTGTCCAGGTCCCTCTGGATGGCAGCACAGTCCTCAGGGCTATCAGCTACTCCACCCAGTTTGGTATTGTCGGCAAACTTGCTGAGGCAAACTTGAGGCAAACTTGATTAATTTTCATTACATCATAATTTGGATTACATTTTCACTGTATCATAAACAAAAAGCACAGAACAGTACATTTTCAAGCTACATAAGTCTCGCAAGCAATTGTTGGAAACTGATAGCAAAACTGTTATCTCATAGATGGCAAATACAAAATAAATTCCTGGCAAAGCCTGTGGAAGGGTACACTCTTTATGTTCATATTTCAGATAAATAAAGAGATAAATAAATATGATGCTAATAAAAAGAATCCCACCTCCCTTTTGGATACAGAATTATATRTTACTTATAATTAATATCATATAAGTGTGTATATAATTGTTGTGATCCCTCTTGCAGACTTGTCTGAATAATTTTCTCTGCAGGCAGAATGTATGAAATCCACAAGAGTAAGTTGAAAAGTGTCTCAGTTGAATGCTCAGCTTGGATATGTGTTTGGTCTCAACAGCTAAAGGACTGTTGTGCAAAGGACATGTGCTTTCCACAGCAGATGTTCCCGTGCTGGTTGTAATACAATAGAAAACGCTAAACTGGAAAATGATGAATGGGATTGATCTCTCTCTTCTGTTCTAGCTTCAGGAAAAGGACTTTAAAATGGAACTAGTTATTTGCATTCCTGCTACATGCCCTCTGTCTTTCCATAGCAGGGTAAGAATCTCTTTCCTAAAGTGTGAAGTTACTCCTCCAGCCTAAAGGGGATAAAAGGTTACTGGATGAAAAGGTACCTATAGCAATGCTTCTTTGAATGGCAAGTGTCATTTTGGGAAAGTCCAATGCACTTCACTGCTGTTGGGTCTTGGCAAAACACTCTGGTGGACGTTCAGCAATCACCAGTGTGTATAGATGCAATACAAAGACAGTATACTTCAAGTACTACTTATCATGCTAGATATTCACAGCTCTTTTCCTGACTTTTCAGTAGGGGTTTCCCATGTTATGCAACTGTTTCTGGACTTCACTACTAGTATTTGGGCTGCCTGCTGTGCCTAACTTCTGATATGCTCTGAAAAATTGTGCCATGTGCTTTAGATGTTCCTGCCTGAGCAGGGGAGTTGGACTAGATGATCTCTAGAGATCCCTTCTAACCTCACCCACTCTGTGTGATTCGGTGACAACAGCAGCAGCTCACTTTGCTCACTTTAAATATCTGTGAGTTAAGTAAAACCTCATCAATTCTTTTGTTGAGAGACAGAAAAGGCAAAGAATTGCAAAGATAATAAATTCGCTTTTCCTAAATTACTTTACTTTTTATTGCTAAAAAAAATGATATAATGTGGAATTAAAGAGACTTTGCTATAAGGAACCTTCAAAAAATATAGAAAGTTGGTGGCAAAACCCTGAGTGAAAGGAACAAAGAACTCTATTTTCTTTGAGCTTTCCCCCTTCCATAGGATTTCTAACTATGCAAAATAATTTGTTTGAGCTTTGGTATCATTTTAGGCAGCRGCATAATTTCATAGCAAAGTGCAAGACAGGTGCATGAGAGTCAGCATCCTGAACTCATTCTTCTGAAATATTGACCTCTTTTTATTAGATCTTGAGATATCCCAAAGGGTGCAGAATTGCATCTGTTTCTTTAAGAGATATACCTTAAAAAATGGGTGACTTTATTACTCTGCTTTTCAGAATATCAGTGATAATTTCAAAGAGCAATATGTAGTGGAAGGTCTATCAGATGATGTGTAAGACAGCAAGAGAACATGAGYTGAGTTGTATATGCTGCATTTATGGGTCTTTTGATCTTGAACTTTCCAAAATTATTTAAACCTTTAAATTTGTTGTGTGACAGGCAGTGACATTTCTTCCTATTTCAAGGAGGAGGAAGCAATGTGAGGAAGTGAAAGCCTGMGGTCAAGCAATTACTTTGATTTAGCTTCCAAAGTGCTGTTGCTTTGATTGTGGAACAGGTGGGATGTTCTTACAAAGTTGCCTGTGCTCCCTGTCTTTCTATATAAATCTTCTTCAACTTACAAGCAAAGGATATATACATATATATATGTATGCATGCATATATACATACATACATATATGTGTGTTTATAGAGATACATACATATATATGTCTATACAATCTGTACAATCTTGCCTCCTGCTTTTTGCAGATACTAATGTCAATAACAAGAAGGTCATAGAGGAACAGACCTAGGAAGGCAGCTGGAGGAATGAAATACTTCTAGAAAAAAGATCTACTCTCCCCCTTCCTTTCTTCCTTTCAGTCTTCCCTCTCATCCTGTCCCCAGCATATATTTTCTGTTTGAAAAAGATACTCCAAAAAAACATACAGAAAATCTATAATTCACTGATTAAAATGTCTGGAGGCATTAAATGAAGGGAAACTATAAAAGTAATATGTTTTCTTCTGTTTATAAGATTTAGAGTAGTTCAAGACCCTAGCTTTCAGGATCAGAAGTCAAAAAAGTTAAGCTTAGCATAAAAACCTTGTTCATAGAATCATAGAATCATAGAATGCCGAAGGTTGGAAGGGACCTCAGAGGTCATCRAGTCCAACCCCCCTGCTCACGCAGGGTCACCTAGAGCACGTGGCACAGGGCTGCATCCAAGCGGGTTTTAAAGATCTCCAAAGAAGGAGACTCCACAACCTCTCTGGGCAGCCTGTTCCAGTGCTTTGTCACCCTCACAGTGAAGAAATGCTTCCTTAAGTTCCTGTGGAACTTCCGATGCTTCAGTTTGAAGCCATTTCCTCTAGTCCTATCCCTGCCCACCACTGAAAAGAGGCCGCCCCCCTCCTCCTCACTGCCTCCCTTGAGGTATTTATACACGCTGATCAGGTCCCCCCTCAGCCTCCTCTTCTCCAGGCTGAACAGACCCAGCTCCCTCAGCCTTTGCTCATAGGGCAGATGTTCCAGGCCCCTGATCATCCTGGTAGCCCTGCGCTGGACTCTCTCCAGCAGCTCCACATCCCTCTTGTACTGGGGAGCCCAGAACTGGACGCAGTACTCCAGATGTGGCCTCACCAGGGCTGAGTAGAGGGGGATGATCACCTCCCTCGACCTGCTGGAGACGCTTTTCTTAATGCACCCCAGGATCCCGTTGGCCTTCTTGGCCACCAGGGCACACTGCTGCCTCATGGTCAACTTGTCGTCCACCATGACACCCAGGTCCCTCTCTGCGGGGCTGCTCTCCAGCAGGTCCACCCCTAATCTGTACTGGTGTCCAGGGTTATTCCTCCCCAAGTGCAGGACCCTGCACTTGCCCCTGTTGAACCTCATGAGGTTTCTCGACGCCCAGTCCTCCAGTCTATCCAGGTCCCTCTGGATGGCAGCACAGCCCTCAGGGCTATCAGCTACTCCACCCAGTTTGGTATCGTCGGCAAACTTGCTGAGGGAGCACTCCAGCCCTTCATCCAGGTCGTTAATGAATAAGTTGAACAGGACCGGACCGAGAACTGATCCCTGGGGGACACCACTAAGTACAGGCCTCCAGCTGGACTCCGCACCATTGACAACCACTCTCTGCACCCTGCCATCGAGCCAATTCCTAATCCACCTCCCCGTCCACTCATCTATCCCACACCTTCRGAGCTTGCCCAGGAGGATGCTGTTATTTAGGATAGAGGGATTTATTTACGAAGTTACAAAGGTTGCTATGATTTTGCTTTCTGATCCCTTAATCTTTTTCTAAAAGATTTTAAAATGAACTATTTTTAGAATGAACTTTAACAGAAACTCCAGCAAAGAGAGATTTCCTTTCTATGATGTGGTGTTCTAATTTAGCTTTACAGCACACCTTTTACAGTAATGGATTCTGTATTCAACATTATTGCCAGAGTTAGAGTTTAATTTTGTTGCCTATTTGAACAATATCTGACTATTTTATTTTATTTTGTTTTGTTTTGTTTTCATGTTTTATTTTATTTTGTTTTTCTTTTTTTTTTATTTTTACTTTAAAAATATTTTTAGTTGTTATCAGGCGGAAGATCTTGGAGTATTTTTAGTGTGTGGATAGAAGAGATCCTTTTTAAAAGCAGACCCCTGATTCCTCACTAAGTACAGGCTTCTAACCAAGAGAAGAAGGTTCTGCTTTTATCTCCAGAGGAATGGTAAAGCTGGTGTCCTTGCTCCGGCTGGYGAATTCTGAATGACATTGACTGTTATTCTGAATTACCATATTAAATCACTTTCATCTTTTTAGATCTATTGCCATGTTCATCCCCAAGCCTCAGGCATATGTGTATGGGATCTAGAGCTCACACCAAGGGTGTTCTATGGCTTGTCCAAATGATGGTGCAGAGGATACATGCAACATCATGCAACCTGATGCAGAGGTCTTTCAGGTGCTTTCAAAAATCTACCCAGAATTAAGAATTCTGGGCACAGCCTGCCCCCTTTAACTGTGTTTCCTGGGGGTACAAGTTGATGCCAGACTAATAGACTCGAAATGGACTCCAGTCATATTCAGGCAGTTCTCATTGATTTCCCTTGGAAAGCATCTGATATGTTAAGTTGTGTGGCCAACCAGAAGCCAGTCCGCTTTGTATTTTTTCTATCACCTCATTCTGCCTGTGAAGATTTATGGGGCAAACAGGCAAACCACAGGGACAGTGAGCAGGTTATGACAATGATTGGCAATAATTTTTTTTTTTAATTCTTATATCCAAGCTTCTCTTTCCAGAACCCTATCTTGAAATGTCAGCTGAATGTCCTGAGATATTAAAAATGGGATATTTTCTTATTATTTATATTGCTTAGGACCAGCAGTTCTTAGGAAGGAAACCTCAAAGGCTTAATCTCTGCCCAAATGGATCATTGGTACTGGTGTTATGCACTGGACTTTTTAATTGTGAAGGTATTAAAAAAGCGCTACTGAACAAGAAAAAGACTTTTATATTGCCTAGTACAGTTGTGTTAGAAGAATCTTCATGATTTGTCACTCAGAGATAACAGTACACAAGACTCAGTCTTGTTCTCAATTATATAGTTTTGTTGATGTTGCAATTGAAAGGATTGGGACTTTGCTTTGGTGCTGAAAAAAAGCAGATAGCCTTAATATCTGAGGGCCAGATACCAAGCTGAGAGGAATTACAGTCTGCTAAATTAAACAATAATTTTTAAGAGTAAGTCAGGAAAAAAAAAAAAAAAAAACAATGACCAAAAAAAAAAACCCAGAATCCGCTTTTGCTTTTGCTGAGTTATTTTTAATTTTCCTAGAAGTTTGGAAATCAAAAATAGGTATTAAGAATGGGTAGAACACTTCATTAGTGGAGAAACAAGCTAAAATCCCGTAATGTACAGATCAATATAGTATGAAAAACTGCAGAATTTAGGCTCCTCTATTTTTTCATGGATGTTAAAACAAATATTATTTTCTCCAGTATAACTTGTCTCATTCCTTCATAGAATCATAGAATGCCGAAGGTTGGAAGGGACCTCAGAGGTCATCGAGTCCAACCCCCCTGCACACGCAGGGTCACCTAGAGCACGTGGCACAGGGCTGCATCCAAGCGGGTTTTAAAGATCTCCAAAGAAGGAGACTCCACAACCTCTCTGGGCAGCCTGTTCCTTCCTGTTACATACTTTACATAAAACAAAGCAAAACATTCCCCTCAAAAATGACACTGTAATTAAAATAATAAAAAAAAGCTAGGAAGAAATATAAATCTGCAATTCAAATATCTCAACATTCCAGGAAATGTGTTCAGCTGTGTACAACGGCTGCATCTGCTGTGCTTTATTCCCACATAGATGGGGCCCACAGACCCTGCACCTCCCTCCAGTCCTTTTATAGAAGCTGCTGAACAGCTGCCAAAAAAGAGCAATGCAGAATTGATGTTGATTTTATTTTTTTTAATGCAGCTCCGTTACCCACATCAAAAAGCACTTTTGTTGTGTSATTGTTTGGGCATTCGGGGCATCAATGGTAGTGGCTTTGGTTATTTTCCTAGTTTCTTTACTAGCCAAGGCATTCCCAAGGCAGCTGGTAGCACCACAGATTTCTGCTGCGTTTTGATCCATGCTATGCTTGTGATGGACGAAGAGGAGAGAGGAATTAAAGAATTCCTATCTGAGGGAACAAAGTAAACAGAAAAAAAAAAAAAAAAACCTCCTGTTTCTATGGGGTTAGTTTTCATTGTTTCTGAAAAATCTATTACTTCTCTCCTTCAACTAATTCCTCTGCAGAGATGCTGTTTCAATAAAGCTCTGCAAAATGGCTGCAGCCAGAGGGAAAAGGATATGTGTGAAGGTGGTTTCAAAGGGATATGATTTTATTATGAGCCTTTCCTGCTCTCTCTCTCTCTGATTTCATTTTCTTTTGTACACTGACTCATTCTTAGTTTGCTTGTCTTTAAATTTATTTTCTCCTCCTCTTCCCCAATGAAAAGAGATGTAATGTAGCATCCAATTTATTTGGAAACTGATCATCCTCCGGGAAATCTGGACAAAAAATATCTTGATATTTTATATTAGAGGCAGTTCTGTGCAGGAAAGTGAATTTAATGTGCACATGGCATGTAATTCTTCGTTTGTGTAGTATACTCCATAGATTATCCCCTAAATAAGTAAAGCTTCGTTGTACTCTTGTAACTGGGTGGGGGGGACACGGTTAATAATCTGTTCCTCTGTCTGTAGTGAGGATTAGGTGTGTATTTGAAGGGAGATCATATTTGCAGCCATGAGTGAGAGACATCTTCCTTGCCAGTTGCATTAGTGGGAAATGAGCCATGGATACAATATTTGCTGGATTTTCTATGTATAGAAATTTGAGGACCTCAGGTTACTACGGTCCTGTGCTTTGCCTTAATAGATCAGCTCACAGGGTCTGTCTCACTGACTTATCCAATTTATTTACTGAGAAATAGCCGGGGAGCACCAAAGCAGCTTGGGTATGGATAGACAAAGGTGAAATAATTAGTGTTGTTTTCTTGCCTCTGTCTCCTTATGGGATTATATTACTGTCTGTTTCACCTCAGTCCACTTGGCCTGGAATAGAAGAGGATATAGCAGGATTTAGCTGCCACTGAGAAAGCCACTTTTTTTTTTTTTTTTTTTTTTTTTTTTTGCCATCCTGCAAAGCTGGACTGAAGGAGGGGGACTAAATGAAGAAAGATCTCTCTCCTGAGCCTGAGTGCTACAAGCTCTGTGGGGGATGTTATCCCCAATCCCATGGTGGCCTGGAGACTGTGACTAATATTGCTGCTTCATCATCATGGTCAGGGAAGATGTCATCAGGCTATACTCAGTGATGGAGAGTGTTAGGGGTGCTTTGCCTGAGTGAAATTCTTCCTTTTCCTGAGATATTGGGTTTCGTGTCTAGGAGAAATCAAAGTGACAGCTTTTGTGCTGCCTGTGTGGAGAGCTTTTTGCCATTTCCTTTATTGCGTGGAGGGAGAAAAAGACCATGACAAGAGTCAAAAATTTCCAGTTTGGTTTCCGGATGATTTTTCATGCCCTCTTAAAGGATGATTTAAAAGAATTTCATATGTAAAAATGAACTAAGCAAAATACTTTCCCAAATTTTTAGAGATTTGGGAACAACAGTATTTGTTGTACACATTCTGAGCCCTGCATTGCCCATCTCCAAGACATAGGAGATAAAGCCAGAGCTTCTACCAGATGCCAGCATGAACCAACTAACACTGTACAAACCTGGAGGAGCTGGGACAGCTTAGTGAACTCTCCTTACAGTATGGCAAGGTGTTGCAGGAGCTTCATGTTTCTAATGTAAACATGGACTAAGGCAAAAAAGTGTAGAACAATCAGTTAGGTACTTTCACTGTTATCTTGATCAACCTTCTATTTTCCCTTTATTTTCTTTATTCTGTATGAATACTTCATTCTTGAAAAGTAGTCACTTCAGTGAAAATAAAGGCTAAACAAAAGATAACAGTTTGCTTTGTGTGAATTTGTAGTTCAAACTGCTGCCAGGATCAGAAAAGGTCGTTGGTTCTTTCTGACATACCAGGTATACTTCTGTTATTCCTATCAAGATCTGACTCCATTAAGCCAATCTAAGGTCATAGAATCACATAATCTTTATGGCTGGAAAAATACTTCAGCATCTTTGAGTCCAACTGTAAGTTGTTCAGTCCAAGCATTTAGTGAGTATATACCAAAGTGTACAAGTGCATTGGAAAGCAATCTACAGAGAATTAGTTTTAGTCACTGATATTAAAAAAAAAAAAAAGTCTATTTTGAGTTTTTATTACATTTGGGATTTTTAAGAATATCCCATAAGTCATACCAGATATTAAGGTATCTGGGATGAAGAGACTGACTGAGTATAGTCAGCCTTAGACCAAGAACTAGAGAGGTGATTTTTAATCAAGACCTTCAATTTTATAAAGAAATTACTGTGAATTGTTGCAAAGTGAGCAAAACTAAACAAGCAACCTAATTATCATGCTGAATTACATCCATAATAAAATGGCAAAAGAAAAATAATCATTCACTTCAAATTTTAAATAATTCCCCCATGAGACTTTTTCTAGTTTTCAGCTTATTAGTAATCTGTGTTCTACAGACCCAACAAAGCAGACATGATGTACTTTGTTGCGTATCATCATTGCAGTTTATGTCCTTAAAAATAAATTGAGAAGATACCCACACATTGCAATCTTTCTACAATAACCTTTGGTACAAGCTGCGGTTATGTGCCGTCTTTGTGCCACTCTCTTTCAGGATCATTCTTCTTTCTGCTTTTCAGCACATATGCAGATATGCATGAATATAAAGGCTTTTGAATAAAAATCACCTTTTCTGCACATTCTCCTTTTCTCCTGTGGTGATAAGCACTCTTCTATGGTTTTCCTGGGTCCAACACTTCTCCAGAGGAAGATTTCTGCTTCTCAGAACAGAGAAAATTTCTGCTTCTCAGAGTTTCTTCTTTCAGTCAAGATGAGCCAAGGCTTTTCCTGTAGCTCTGTTGGCCTATTTTGCTTCTTTGGACAGCTCTGAAGGCATTCAAGCTATTCACAGGGGAACCCCCTGAAGGCATTCACAGATTCAGTTTGCATAGTTGTATCCACTGGTGACATGAGTCCGTAGATTTTTAACTCTGACCTTTTACACCTTCTTTCTTGATCTTCTGCAAGACTAGGCCTAACATTATTCCCTTTATAGCTCCATAGAGCTGTATTACTGGTGCGGAAAAAAAAAAAAAGATAAAAGATAAGCACCTACATAAAAATGCATGCAAACATATTCTTAAACTTTGTAAAATTCTAAAAAGAAGCCCTGCATTTGAGCAAAGCATTTGAGATAGTATCATTTTTCTCATACCCACTATCAGTACATTTTTTAACACAGGATATTATCTTCTCACTATTTTGGGTTTGCAACTGCTATTCACCATATAATTTTTGTAAACTGAACTCAATCTCCTTTAGGCAAAAAGGCTTTAGGCCTTTTTATTTATTTTTGTTAAATCGCAAACCAATCCTCTGCACTCTTAACTGACAATATAGAAATTTTCTTCTTTAATTATGAAAAAAGTGTCTCCCACAAATAAATATATATGTGATGCATATATAGGATACATGCATACTTAATTAAATTCATCTCTTCCAGGCATTTCAGACAAAGCAGAGTGTCTCAACCTCTATCTCCTTCATCCCTCCTCACAATCTAATCAAACAACTATTTTTTTTGTAGCACCTTCATCTTATTCTCTCAACAAGATACCCATTATATTCTAATGCTATGTCATTAAAGCTCCTTGCACAAGGCAAAAATGTGCATCCCTCCTCTGAATGGTTTTTAATTAGCTTGTGTGCCATCAGATCTGGACTTGCATTTAATGTTATTAGAGCTCTAAAACCCAGAATACACTGGTGAATCTCCAACCTCTCATAGTCATGGTAACAGAGTGATTTTTATCTCCCATTGACTTTATATTTTAATTGGGGTCTGGTTATGAAGAGCAGTGAGTGAAATATATTGAAAGGAATGTTATTGGGTAGCTAGCATTTATTCATGTAAGGGAAAAAGAAATTTACTTATTCTCTGTGATCTTTGTTATCTCACTGTTTCTAATGTTTCCTACCAAAAGAATTACTCTCTATAATGAGAATAGTTTGGGCTATCCAAACAAGTAAAATTCATTTTATTCCTTTGGTTTTCTTTAAAAGATTTTTATTTTAACTAAAACTAGAGAAAATATATTAAAAATAAATTCCCCTGAAGCTTGGATTTTTGCCTTTTTTTGAATATGCTTTCTTTTACAATTTTCATTTTCTTTTCACTAGTACATTTTATTACTCAAGAGAATAAAAATTAATTTCCTTGTTTTACAAACAACCAAATGACCCTACACTCAAAATGTCGCCACTTGATTTTAACTTTGAAAATCTTTAACACTGAAAGAAATCTTCCAATGACTTTATATCATCATCCTGATGAATTTAGGTCATGCGTAGCATCTGCTTTTACATAGGAAATTCAAGAACAGTTGAGAAAGAAAGAGATATCTCTTTCTCTTGAAATGTTCTGTATGGACATTGGTAGAGCTGCCCAAGCAAGAAAAATAAACATTACATTTCTACAGGGATGATTTTGCCATAAAAATGTTACATAATTAATGAAGAATTCTATCAAATACTTATCTTGCACATTATTGGTTCCATCTGAACCTGGGCTTCTCATGGTAAACTAGAAAGAACTACATATAATATTTAAATTATAGCTGACTAGATGTATAGAAATCTGTGAAACCCTTCTTCCCAGTATCCCTCCAAAAAAAACAATAGCATCAGTAATACAATGATGAAAAGTCCTTCATTCTGAATGGTCATAATATTATAACAGTTTGCTAAAAAAACTACCCACTTCTTTTAGGAACATACTGAGTCTTATATTTTATTGAACTGATTTTTACACCAAATATATTCAGTTGAAAACTATTGGTCTAATATCTTGTGGAAATAGATATAAAGAAACTTTTCTGGTATATTTGTCCACTCTTTGATCTGTCTATACTCTAGCACAACTCATTAAGCACTTAATTTGAATTGACAGACACATCCTGGTTTCTGCCCCTGTCCCTGTCCTTTCTAGCATGAATTATTTCATGGTTCTATGGTTCTGTGTGGAAAATATACTTACGGTTTCTGAGTGCTGATCTGGGAACACTGTGGGAAGACTGAAAGGAAAGCTGGGGGAGGCATCAAAAACACATTTTTTGTGGTGTAGCACCGAGGATGTTGAGACGTATTTAGAAATGAGGTATTGCAGAGCCGTTCCAGCTGCTGTGACTGGACCGTCCACAGTTTTTGTCTTTTTTTTTTTTTTTTTTTTTTTTTATATGGAGGGCTGTGAGAGGATTTCTTGCAGAGAATGGACACGTGAGCAATCCAGCCTTCACGGATGGTGTGACAATGCTCGATGGTTAACCTCTGGGCGGAGATCTGAGGAAAAGATGGCCGCCGGGCGACGCATAAGCGGCATGTGAAAGGAAGAAGTAGACGACGTGCTGTTGCCAGGGAAATGGGCTGCAGAAGTTTCTAGAAACTCCATGTACTGGATAAGCTTGTACCAATCATCTAGTGAGCAGCAGGCGTGACCTATTTTTGCTGTCCAATGGTAAAGGTCGCCTTCCTGCGCAATGTTGGCTGTTGCATTATATAAGTGTACGCTCTGTTAATAAAGTTGGCATTCACTTGATCACATTGATCGTGTAGTGGTGTCCATTTGATCCTCCGCAACAGAGAGCTACTGAGAACAGCATTCAGAGAGGCCCAAAACATGTTCCTTATTTTTATCACTGCGAATGAAAGAATGGTAAACTTGAGTAGCTGGTGGGCTCTCAACAGGCTGAGGCAACCAGTGGGAAATGGAAAACACACTGTGAATCAAATACTGGTAAATTCTTTCCATTCCCTTTGCTGCACATCCTAGTAATGTCACTGAGCTATTCATAAAGAAACAGGACACTTTCACCCCGCACATTCTGGGATGGTCCAAGTTGCTATATGACCAGATCCAGGTAGAAGCAATTGAGAATCAGTGAGTMGTATTTAGCTGTAAGAAACAAAAGGACTATCCCCTGATCTGTAATGTGAAAGAATGATATTCCTGTGGCCAGTCAGAAAGAGATGGACATCTTCTTAAAGTTTACTGGAAATTCATTAGAGGGAGTGCAGAGGGCTTATGAAAAAAGTAATAGCTCCCTTTTTTAAGGTTTAAATATTTGTTAAAATCCATATTAGTCTTAGTCCCTAGGAATGTTCTTTGCAATGGATTTCAAAAGTATTTGAACTGAAAACAAACAAGAAAAAGAAGTCCCTTTTGTAAAATAAGAACAAACAAATACGAAAATAGGACCCAGACAGCTAGGCTTATGCACATATGTTAGCAGACTTGACAACATAGATCAGATATGGTTTGTTTTTTTTTCTCCTTGTATGAGATTAATTAAAACACATTCAACATTGCTGCGGTTGCTGCTTACATTTYTGTACTGAATGCTACCTTTGAACAACGTCTTTATGATTTGGAAGATAGAGAATTTTTTTTCTTTCTTTCTTATATTGATAATGACATAATCTTAAGTTACTGACTACTTTTACTTCTAAGAATATATTCTAATTCAGTATGGACAGACATAACCTTTCCMTCCATGGAAATTTTCCTGTTCTGTGAGGGAATGATTTTCCCCCCAGTGTTTAGCTCAGCAGCTGATTGCCACTTCAGARAATGTAGATACTGTTTCCTTGATATCATTGATACAGATAAGAAGGTTCTATGAGGTATCAAAGTAAAGACAAAAACCCCAAAATATCATTATCAAAAATTATTACCAAAAATAAAAAGTACGAGAAAGTTCCATCATTATTTCTTGCAGATCTGTTATACTTTATGATTTTTTTTGTTACAATCTAGARCATTACAGGGAAAATTTTCCTATTCATTCTAGATAAGAGGCAAGAATAATATATCCTGGAAATATGTTTTTTTTCRCAAAAGGAGGTATAGGTCCTTTTTACTTAAGGCACTTAAGGCACTAAAAGCTAGCCTCTGTAATATAATTTGGCAGATATTGGTCTACTCTGCATGCATATAGCCAGCTATTTGTATATTTTAGTTTACAACTCTAGCTGTAGTCTTCAGATAATGCAATATTCATGACCAGTATATGGGATGGCATCTGTGTTACAGTAAGATTTATAYACAAATTTAGGACAGATTTACAACTGAAGCAATTGATTTTGAAATGATTTATGGAAAAACATAAAATTTATTTTCTTCAGTAGGGATATCCTGTATCCTTATGCATAAATTTTTTCAGGGCATGTGTGTGTGGAGAGGTTTATACTATTATTTTATCATGATTTAACCTGAAATGAGAAAAAAAWTGTCAAAATCAAAGGGCTTGTCACAAGCAGGATGGGAAATCCTCTGGCATACAAGAAGAGAAGGAGCACCCATTCCTGGCATTCTCTAATAAGAGAATAGAACTCTACATTTATCTATTTGTAGCACTTTCCAAAGTGATGAATATGCTTTCTGATGAAAGTCTGTCTCTAATAAGCRTGCTTTTCATCTCTTTAGAATGCAGGCATTAGTGATACCAAATATAACAAGCAAACACTTTTTCTTTGCATGGATATAAGAYAGTCTCCCAAATTTTGGATTGTATTCTGGTGGTTCTTTATAACATATATATGTATAATTCTTAATATTCACAAGAAAGCATGGTCTATTTTTTTTACCTCATGTTTTTTACGCTATGTCTTGTTTTGATGAACAAACTCCCYCTTCATTTCCTTTACAGAGACATCAAACCCAATACACTCTGCTTTATGACTGCACTGCGGTGGTTCAATGCAAATACGAAAACACAGAACCTTGCAAGAGGAGCTGTGCAGACTAAAGGTCAGCGGTGAATTTGGCACAATTGAGATATGAAAAATATATCTGTTAGATCTCCCTATCTGCTCCTTAAAAGAAAGTCAAAACACGTAGTTTAAGAGGTACATGCTGTCCATCTTTGTAGTATCTTCTTCTGTCTTGCCTGCAGGCATCTGTGATTTTGCAAAGCCAGAAGCTTTAAACTAATGGCTTTGGAATGCTGGGGAAAACCTCTAGAGACCTCCTCAGAATTAAATGTTTTCCTCAAGGTGAAGCAGGTTTCTATTTCAGTCTGTTTCTATCCTCTACAGTAAATTTTATTTGGTCCTACATGTACCTTTATATGATAATTGTTTGTACTTTGCCAGCTGTCAGGTTGTTTCTGTATCCTAGTTGTGCTGTTAATCCCTGAGGGAGTGGCTGTGTGCTATGAAATTTAGCTGTGTTTCTCACTCTGTTCCTCACTATCCTGATTTATTCCCTGCAAAGACTTTATTCCTTTTGAGATTTGGGAAATTGTTTTTCTGTCTCCTCCTTATAAATGGACAACTTGGATAATTTACTTATAAACAGAGAGCTTTGCCTTGTTGCCCTTCATTGTCTCCAGCTGATCCAGGTAAACCAAAACTGATACTGGCTAAAAAAAGTGTAAAACACACAGCTCCTCATTTCACTTCCCTGAGGCATATCTGAGGCTAAATTTATCAATAAGTGAACTGCACATTGGGAATCTTTGCCTTTTTTATTCATAAACAAATTTGAATACAATTTTGAGCTTTGAATGCAATTTGAATATAATTAGAATGCAATTAATTCTTTGATATATCTTGATAAACATTATTATAAAGTGACATGATTCACTTGGTGCATATGAATTACAGAGATGGAAAAGGCAAGCTCATACATAGCAGGTCTTCATTTAGTCCCTGCAAATTAAGAATCTTACCTTCCATTTAGTGTTCCACGTGCTCCTTTTGCTTTTCCAATAGTGATAAATTCATGGGATCAGTGGCTTTTACCTCAGAATCAAGTCTTTGAAGGATTTTCTGGTTTCCATATGCTGAAAATAGGTAGTCAACTTACCAACATCATAGAATAGTATAAGTTTCAGGTTAAATTTTCAGAGTCAAAAATATGTCTGCCATGGTGTATACTATAACTGAATGGAAAGGAACTAGAGCAGCATATGGTCAAATTTGCTGGTGAAAAGACTGTTGCAGGTAACTAAAGAAAATTGGGCAACATGACGGTAAATTGCGTTTGTTATTGATGGCTGCAAGGAAGTGCAAAATGCAAGGAACAAATTAATCTACGTATATACATTGATGACTTCTGAATTAGTTGTCACTGTTCAGGTGAAAAAAAAAATCTATGGGCTGCACTGTGAAATGTAATGAAGATATATGCTCAATTTATAGCATCAGTCAGAAATTAATAAGCTGCTGAACAGCTTTAAAATGAGTCTAGACTATACGATAGCAMCAATATTATGTGCCGTGAATTTTGTCATAGGGGAAATGCTGCTTGAATACAGCTGTATTTTTTAACCCTCTCATCCTCCTCCTAAAAACAGGAAAAGTTGAACCCCCTGTACAGACATCAAAGGAGGATGTAAAGTTCCAAAGCAATATAAAATTGCAGAATTTGAAATGGACGTCATTGCACAGCCTCAATCTGCGGTTCAGAGCAAGGCTGCCACCCTTGTGGCTAAGAACAGAAATACAGACTCTGTGCTGGGATGAACTCGCATGTTACCAGTGGCATCTTTTTCTGTGTGGAAAAATAATGTTAGGGAAAATAATAGCTGAGAAAGAAGGAGACAAAAATAGGTTTTTAAACTCTTTAATTAAAATCCTTTTACAATCTCTTTAGGCACTTTTTTTTTTAATTTTTTGAATTTTTTTATAGTTCTTGTTTTATTGAGGCATATGATGACCATGATTGGGTGAGAAACTAGTTTATTCTTCATAATAGTACGTTATAATGACATAATTCATTTTAATGTAGTATTTCTTTTCTTCTGAAACATCATACGTTGATTCTTACTGGACTTATGATTCTAGAGAGASCCTCTCACAGGAGTAAAGATACATAATACCATAACATTGTGTTACACCAGTGTAATGGATGGGTGAATATTACTGAACTCTGAAATTATTCACTTAAAGAATTATTATAAATAATTAATAGCCGTTACTGATCGCTATTAATTGCAGAAGTTGTCCATTAAAATTATTTTTTTTTTTGCTTTCTGTTTAATCACATAATTCTGATTCCCTTAAATTTAAGGAAATCACCACACTTGTTAATTTCTGAAAAAATATTGGTGATACAAGGTGAGATAGATGGTTTTAATATATTTTTTCCAAAATGAAGTTGAGACAGAATTGGCAGTGTTGCTAGCAGGCTTAGTTCGAGTAACTTACGCTAAATTTGCATTTTAATGCAAATCTGATACCAAAARGGCTCAATACTTTTGATTTCTTAATATGTTAGTATGGCCTGCTGGCTTCTTCAGGTAAAATTCTGCAGTATTTTTTCAAAGATCTTGAGATGATGGTAGAAAGATACTTCTGGAGGTCTGTATAGCCTGTTGCATAGACTCTGATACAAGCTSGAGAGTAAAAGACTGGTGCTTTTTTTGGTGATGCTTGAAGGCCACTTAAGGCATTTGGAGCAAGTGTTGTAGAGGTGCCTGTGACCTTAGTCATAAACATCCAGCTGATGCTGTATTGCTGTGACCACATAGGTGTGTCCTATGCAACGCTACCACTAATATTTACTCATTCAGTTGTAGATGAGGAACTTAATCAATCCTTTCCGACTTAGCAGCTTGTTTTCCATAGGGGAATTTATAAAGCATGTCCCTATTACATCATGATTTCTTTTTTCTGCTYCCCAGCTGTTCACAGGATTATGATCAGACAAATAATCCTTTCTCTCTGCCTTGGTGCTGTACATCTGAGTTAAGAAACAGACTCTTGTTTCTGCAAGGCACCAGTACTTCCTTTTCCCTCCATGTTCTTTRAAGTGAGAATATGTGAAGAATAGTCATTTTTTTCTTTGCATTGGCTTCCCTGGATTTCACATCAGACCCATTACAAAAGTGCTCATAAAGTCCCTCCAGGAAACTTGGCAGATTTTTCCCTCCCACTGCCTTAATTTTAAACTTACTTCCTAACCCTCAAAAAGCTTTTGGTGTGACTGCACCTTTTCATAAGGATTTTGGCCACCTTCTTTTAGCTTTACAAAATCCAGGTGACACAAGTTGGAAAACAACAATGTAGGTAATAAACCAGATCTGAACCTGCCTTGGCCTTGCCCAAGGGAAATAATACTGCAAATCCTTCAGGCAGATTTGAGACAGATGGCAGCTTGCCTGGGGGATCCTAAAGAAGGGTTCACTGCAGAAAGACATAGAAAGCAAGTGACGGGGAAACACTATGAAAGTGATTCATCTGTATTCACTGTAGCTTTCTCTCAATGTTGGTTTTATCACTTGAAATTACAGGTCAATACTGCTCTGAGGAGTAGGTGTCTGAAAAGCAAAACTGCTATCAGGAATGTTCACTGCTCTGTGTCTGTGTATTTGTTCTGAATAAAAACTAGATGTGTTGAATCTCTCCTTTTACTTTGTAATAATGATAATTTTATACCCCAAACCACAAATATCTATGATTTATAAATAATATAGATAAAACTGTATGTAAAATATATGTGTTTTAAAGATGTGCTTCTGACATGCCAAAATAACAGTGGTGTGGAAAGGCATGTGAGGGTTGGAGGGCAAAATTTCCTGCAATTAAGCTGTGTTAACAGTGCTGTCACCTTTCCTCAGGCTTTCCCGTTAGATTTTTGTATCTTTTCCACATGAGAAACCAGACRTGATTGTATCTCATGGTGCAGGGTGACTTTGCTTAGATCTGACAACCGCAGCTCTCAGAGAACAGGCTGTGGGGCTCTTCACGGTAGCAGCGGAAACCTCAGTGAAAATCTCACCAGAAAACCTCACTTGCTCAGTTCCTACCATACGAGGTGTCCAGGGTGCTGTTGCCTCATTCATCCTGGAAGCAGGAATGCCCAAGCTAGTTTGTAATTTCCTCTTCTGCAGTTTAGATCGTGCAGGGCTGTGTGTGCTGTGTTTCACTGCCTACTAGAATTGGCCCTAGTAGAGGTTCTTGGGTTGCAAATCTTGGCTAATTCAGGTAATTTGCATCTCATGTAGAAAACGATGCTGCTTCTGGTGTGGTCTGTTCCAGCTGTGCTTGTCCTCTCATTTGGAGACTGACAGCTAAGTGTGCATAACACAGGAAAGCATTTGTTGAAAAGATTTTCCAAAAAGGTTTCTAAATTCTAATATCTTTAAAAATTTCTCTCAGGGGTCCAAAAGGGGACTTTATGTCCCCCCAAATGTTGCAGCACTCTGAATGATGATATCATTTCTAATATTCTGAATAGTTAAACATTTTTCCAGTGTCTTGTCAAGAGTCACATGAAGATCTCAACAGCATGCTGCTGTCCTTACGAAGAACATCATTTCAAGGTATTCTAGTAATGAAACTATGCCAGAACTGCTATTTACTCCAGTGGTATAGATTTGTATAAAAATTAACTTAGCCATCAACACTTTTTTTGAAGTTTTTGAGGTTTGAGATTTTACTTTTTTTGAGATGTTTTCCAGACAAATCATCTTATAATTTTTGAGTGAATCTGATCATCATTTACCAGCCTTAAACATTTGAAAATGGCATGATTTTCAGAAAAAGATGATACCATGTTTTTATTCTTATTTTTTCAGACAAAAATCTCAGGGATCTCCACTCACTGGAGAGTGAACTGAGCTTTGTAAAGCTATCTGGTAAGTCGTCATAGAGACAGGACTCATCTCCCCCCACTTACTGTCTGTTCTTCCATATTCTGTTCAGACCTGATAAAATCGTTAGTCATGTAACAAAACAAAGTCATTATCTCCCTTTGTAACAAAACAAAGTCTGCTGGATAGGGTTCTTTTATAGAAGATGGTCCAGGTGATGAAATTTCAGTAGGGGAATATGGGAGAGCCTTAGAAGAACAAAAATAAAGCCAAGAATTAAATAATTCTGAACCAGTACTTGTGTTGTGGAGGAGGAAAAGCATTGGGGATTGCTTTCATTTTTCCAGCTACGACTTGCATTATAACAAAAGATGAAGTTCTCTAGAGCAAACTCAGCCTTTTACCACTGACCATGGTTTTGGTATGAGCAAACTTCTCATAGTAAATTCTAAGTTTGATTTTTGGACAAGCCCAAGTAGGATGATGTGCCTGAGACAAGCATGGATAGGAACAGCATGGAAGAAACTTTCCACTAATTCTACTTCTTGTGAGAAACAATTGCAACAAAGAGCATCAAATAGAAAATGAATACAGAAAACAAGCACTACATTAAAGTCAATCACSCAATAATAGCAGTATTTTTAAATTGCTGTGATCTTGACACTGTTCTGGTTTGGTTTATTGCTTTTCATGGCATTAACCTTGATTTACAGCACTGGGGCAGGGAGGGAAAATGTCGTTAGTAGTTTGTAATCTCAGACTGCTCACTGCATTTCTCCTTCTAAATATGTTTTTTAGAAGCAAGCTAAACTTTCCTATTATAATTGAAGCGAGATCTATTAAAGAGATAGCAATTGCACATCCCAAAACAATTTAAAACATTGAGGAGTAAATCAGATTAAAAAAGTTAGAGAAGATCTCTATCTCTTCTCACACTTGACAATTCCCAGATAGGCTATTTTTCAAGTTTCCAAAGACTCAGATCTTGCTTTTCTTCCTTTTTTTTTCCCCCCCCCCATATAATACTATTCCTTGCTTCTTTTCAGCAACATAATGCTGAAACCTAATGTTCTAGAACATGATGTTCCACTTGCTATGTGGAAGTATTTGACCTTACCTATTTTCTAAGTAAAAGTCTGACATTACAAAACAGTTTAGTGCCTCAGTAGGAATCCAAGAAATAGAAAGAATCATGAGCTTGTGTGTGTGAATGTTGGTTTGCCACCACATAGTAGAGGAATCTTTCTTGTGATAGTTCATATTGATAGAAGATTCGGTGGCCAAGGGTGCATCTTCTCGTAAAGGGTTCTCTACATCTTCTCGTGAAATTGTATTTGAAAATCTATTCTCAGTGACCGTTAAAATAAGATGAAACAAGCTGCCACGCTCCTTAGTGGAAAAATCTTYTAATGTTTCACTGATGATTTTTCAGGCTTCTTTTTCCCAGAGGAAAACAAAACAAACAAAGCAAAACAAATAAACAAATACACAAAAATAGAATCATTATACACTCTTTTTGTTATCTGTCTCCCATTTTTTCCCTCATCATTCTATTCTTCCCCTAAAATTGTACTTCCCACTGCCTTTTATTTGCTAGAAAAATATTAATGCTTAGGAATTTTTGAATTTAACTGAATTATAGTTTGGAAGGATGTTTTTTGTAAAAATCATACTAATGACTACCTTGTAGAAGCAAATATTTTCAGTTTGTTTTGTCAGAAAAAAAAAGGAAGAATATTTCTGCACACTTCACAGTTTTTGTAATACGTCTGAATGCTATTATGCTGCACTGGTGATAATCTAGAAAAAAAGTTAGCTCAAGTTACTCTAAAGGCATGAGGGGGAGGAAGGGAGAGTTTTCATAGTTTAATGTAGGTTTTTTAAACACTGCAGGTACTGAAATACCATCTTTTAATCCTATGTACTAAAAGATTGCCCATTGCCAGGTAATTTCTTATTTATTTTTTCCGTGCAGTTCAGTGTGTGACCTGTGAGACTAGGACCTATTTTTATGTTTTGTAAACATAGATCAGAGATAGGACAATACCTGTCTGTCCTATCAGAGATAGGACAATACCTGGAAATGGGATGATGCTGTTGCTAGGAACATTCACCCATTCATACAGGAGCACTCAGAATTTTATTGGCTTTCTCCTGGTTTCTGTCCATCTACTAGTAAGAGAAGCTGTGACTTTGGCAACAAGGGTTGCCTGATAGCACACTCCTCCCATCCCAGTCTACACAGGAGATCAACAGCATCTACATGTGCAGACTGATCAGACCACAGTACCTGGAGGTGATAGGAAGTCTGTAGCCTTGRATTCCCACAGAATAAAACTGTCTTCCAGTGCTGCACAGCTTGAGTTGGATACATAACTTTTAACGGGTGCCATTTGCTCAGTATACCCTGCATATGATCATACAGGAATGCTCTTGCTCTTTTGCTGTCCTTAATACTCAGAAGAAAATTGATGCTTAGTCAATCCTGTCCTGATGTTCACYTGTGCAACACACATAAGGCTACAGCAGGAACTTTCTGCATGTGCTTTTATCCTGTAGCTGACAGTCTAGGGATTCTGATGTGAATTTGGCTAACTACAAAGGCACAAAGGTAGAGAGAGGGAGAGAAAGAGCCTCTAGCTCCCATTACAAACAGTTGATATTTACAGTACTGCATCCATTCCCTTCATAACACAGTAATGAGTCATCTAGTGACAATGTGTTAACTTTAACTGCTTTGGGCCTCCGTAATCCTTTGGAAAAGCGCAGAAAGACTTTCCTGTCTCTGAATGCTTGGAAGTTTGTTTTCACTTATTTGCGCTAGGTCAGTTATTACATTGCATTCACCCTCTTTAAATAGAAAATTTTGCCTGAGTGGAAACTTCAGGCTTATGGGAATGGAGAAACATTTGGTATAGCTGCCAAAGCATTTCAGGCATGAAAAACATAATAGATCTTGAAAGGAAATATATATTCAATTAAAAGACATAGATGACTGAAGCCACATTTTTAATTTGTGGCTTAACTCTCTAGTCTTAGCATACCTCTCTACGCTCAGTAAGCAATCATGTTGTCCTACACTCTCTCCTCGCTTAGCCATCGGCTCCAGATGAACTTGTGAGTTATGTGCATAGACAGTCTGTCCCAGAAAGGCCTCTCAAGTCCAATTTCTCAAGTCAATTGACAAGGAGCATAGAGTATGCCAGCTGCTAATGAATAAACAATGTGATTGGCAAGTGTTCATTCTCTTTTGTTTCTCTTAACACTTTTGACACTCCTCAGAAAAGTCAAAACCTCCGAAGACTTCCATAGAGGCAATAGATAGGATACCTCTCCGTAGCCTATCTTTCTTTGTAATGCTGATCTCAATAATATCCTTTAACTATCTCTTCTTTACATTAAATCTCAAACTGCGTGTGATTTCTCCTAAACATTTTTTTTTCCTGCCTCACTTCCTTTGTTATGTTTCTGCTCTAGTGATACGAGGAGGTTCTGTTGCCACAGTCTGGAAGCTGAGTGGAAGACTAGATGCTGCAGGATCTCTGTAGTAAACTGGGATTTTGACCAAACTGTAGGCCACCATTGCACTAATTAAAAATAATTCTTTTGCTTGCTGGTTGCTGCAACAAGTAAGATCAAAATACTGTTAGTCAAAATGGCTAGATATGTTTTCAAGTATTATCCAGACACTCTATATGACACCTGATGCTTTTTGAAACAGATTAATTTCAATTAAATTTCTGTGAAATAGATTTATTTATATAGGAAAGTAAACTACTATAAAGTGAGACCAAGCCTTAGTTTTATGTTTGCCTTGAATCAAGGTCAGATTCAAAATATTCTGACTATGCTTATAATCTTTTTTCTGCTGAACCTTGCTACTTGTGGCCTCTCAGGAATGCTGATGTGGACCAGTGCTGTGTGCTGAACAGACAACACAAAACAGAGTCTGACCTTGCCTAAGTGGCTCCAGATCTAGCAGTGCTTCAGAAAGCTTATCTGAGTTCCCACCTTTTGATTTCTCTCTCCAAATTTAAGGTATTTCCTTACAAATCATACGCTAAATCTGAATGATGATTCATTCTGAGAGTCAAATAATATACTTTGACATTGCATTTGTTGGATGGATACAAGATGCTTTTAGTTTTAGCAGGAGAAAGCACCAACAACTATAATAATTTCTTGCTGCAATATGCAAAACTTTCTTCCTTTCTCTTTTTATAACTTCGTGATAAACACAATTAAGATTTCTCTTATTGACTTTTTA
The DNA here is from genome assembly GCF_003342845.1 of Nothoprocta perdicaria. Taxonomy (NCBI): domain Eukaryota; kingdom Metazoa; phylum Chordata; class Aves; order Tinamiformes; family Tinamidae; genus Nothoprocta; species Nothoprocta perdicaria. Next base: position 57,758 of record NW_020455719.1, read on the forward strand.
TTGTCTTTAGATCCGTTTGACTCATTGTGACAGAGTAACTGTGATCAGTTTTTGAAGGGAAAATTGTGTGTGGTTCAGAGAGAAGACAGAGATTTCTCAAACTAATCTCTGGAAAAAGACATTAATGTCTGATAGAAAGGAAAATGTTTCTCTCYCTAGATCTATATAGCTGATTGATGCCAGTCTTAAAGACTTTGAATATAGACCATTTCCCTTTGGCTTGCTAATATTTCTGACCACTTTTTGGCAAATCATCATGGGCTGAGAATAGAAAACAAACGAAATTGTTGCTAAAGGGGGCTTCACTGAATGTAATTGCATGCTGTCAAAATAATAAAAAGCAATGAATAAACAAAGACTTAATGATTGGAAAAGGTTGGAGGTAACATTTTGTTTCGTTTTGTTTTGCACTTAATGCAAAGCAATAGGCAGAGAAATATTGGATAAGATGATTTCTTAATGTGAGTGTGCATGGCTGTTGCTTTCCCAGATCAAATCATTGCTGAAGAAATCCATCTTTGGCTCATGTAATGATCACATAGTTCCATGGTGGCAGTGTTCTAATGGAAACTTGAATGCATTAATTCAAATCAAGCTAAATGATTTCAGTAGTTTCTGAGCTTTTCTGGTTACAAGGTTCTTCACCAGGTTTGAGAATCTTTGTATTTTGATCGGAGAAAATTTTCAGATTGAAAGTTTTGGATGTTTTGACTAATTCTTTTCTTTTTTTATTTTTTGCTGGTTGGATAATTTTCAATGATGGTAAATAATTGAGAATGTGACAACTATTTGCATACACATGCAAACAGCATACAAATACACCTAATGATATGAAAGGGGTATGTGTTCTTCCAATGCATTATGAATACAGAAAGTGACTATGAGCCACACAGCATTTAAGTATCCCAACTGCCTGCTTACAAAACCAGACTGTACATTTTTCAGCATTTTCAGTGATGGAAACCTATCCCTGTCACAGTGGATAGGATTTGAAGATAATGAAGAATATCACAACAGTTGAAAATGAAATAGTCTCACAGTCCATTTCCATCTCTTCGAGGGCAGGAGCAAGCCTGTTTCTGAGGAAACTATGTATGATTTTTGACTGACAGTACTGAACCTCTCCTATCCCTACAGTCCAGTGAATCTCATGTTAGTCTGTTTCTTGTGCAATTGATCTCCTCAGGCATGCTCTGTGGTCAGATACTTCTCTAATACATCTCTGAGGAGACAGATAACACCACAACTGTGTTACTTAGTTACAATAGCCATTAGTAAGTTAGTTAAGCTAAAAATGGTGAAATATCGAAGCGGAGATTTTGTTCTGATGAATGATTAGTTTGAAGAAATTACTAGTATAATTACTAGTTTTACCACTGGGAAAAAAAAAATATACTACACTATAAGCTTTACCTTGAAAAAAAAAAAGCCAAGAATAATATAAATCAATTTTATTACTCTGCCCGAGAGTAATGGGGTAAATTCTATTGTTGATAGAGAGTGTGCTATCCCTGGAAATCAATTCTCCCTTAATTTATTTTTTGTCTATTACTATTCAATACCTTGCTAGGAGAAAAACAACTCACAGTGTCTTTTATCTGACCATTGTATCAAAGAATAGATGTTCTTCAGTCAAAAATTCAAGTTTCTCATGTACTGTTAGAAATAATAAGAACCAAGAGGACTCACTGTGTTCTACCTTAATTGAGATCTCCTGTAGTCATTTATGCTAGTCCGAAATAGGTATTAAATTGTCTGATTCAATAGAAATGAATATAGGAAACAGAAAGCAACAAAAAATGTGATTGTTATTCTTAAAGTTTGCTGAGAGTTGATTATCTTTCTAAATTTCCAGGACTTTATAGGAGATAGGAAATATTGAAAAATGACCTCTAAAATCTCTTTAACTGGAGAAAACAAATAACTTCTGCTGAGTGTCTTTGGTTCCACTAGCAACAATTCCCCAAAACTTAGCTTGTGGTTAAGAAAAAACAAAAACAAGAAACCAATCAACAAAGATTACAAATGAAATGTTGCCTGTTGATTCAAAAAAAGGATTTAATGTTTTAAAATCATACCTACATTTTTTTCTCCTCAAAACAAAAACCCCTTGTCTTCCCGCAAGCCTTTCCCTTTATAGACTCAATACTGACCACAGTGGCTCTCCCCTGATTTTTGACTCCCTGTACAATGTCTTTTATTTCCTTAGGCACTGGTGACGAAATGAGATTGCCTTCAGAAAAAAATAAGACCTTAAAAAAAAAAAAAAGACCTAGAATCATTCTGGGTGTTTTAAAGATTCAAGCATGGTCAGGCTCAGGACTAAGCTGCAGAAGCCTCCAAGGACCACTACCTTGAAACTGGAACTGAAGAGCCTAAACGAATCAGACATAAAATACCTCCTTGCAAATATCTGGAATAATAGGAAGTTATTTACTTAACTACTGTAAGAAAGAGTCCTTACATGAATGTGCAAATGTAAGTTGTGAAGGAACAAACACTGGGGAGGAATAACCTGGGGAGGAATAACCCCAGGCACCAGTACAGACTAGGGGTCGACCTGCTAGAAAGCAGCTCCACGGAGAGGGACCTGGGAGTCCTGGTTGACACTAAGTTAACCATGAGTGAGCAGTGTGCCCTCGTGGCCAAGAAGGCCAATGGGATCCTGGCCTGCATCAGGAGGAGTGTTGCCAGCAGGTCAAGGGAGGTGATTCTGCCCCTCTCCTCAGCTCTGGTGAGGCCGCACCTGGAGTACTKTGTKCAGTTCTGGGCACCCCAGTATAGGAGGGACGTGGAGGTTCTGGAGAGGGTCCAGAGAAGAGCAACTAAGACGATTAACGAATGGAACATCTCTCGTATGAAAAGAGGCTGAGTGAGCTGGGCCTGTTTTCTCTGGAGAAGAGACGGCTCAGAGGAGATCTGATTAACATGTATAAGTTCAGGAAGGGAGAATGCAGGGAGGAAGGGGACAAGCTGTTCTCACTGGTGGCCAGCGATAGGACGAGGGGTAATGGCCACAAGCTGAAACACAAGAAGTTCCGTGTCCAGGTGAGGAGGAACTTCTTTACTGTGAGGGTGACAGATCAGTGGAACAGGCTGCCCAGGGAGGTTGTGGAATCTCCTTCTCTGGAGGTCTTCAAAACCTGCCTGGATGCCACCCTGTGCCACATGCTGTAGGTGTGCCTGCTTGAGCAGGAAGGTTGGACTAGATGATCTGCAGAGGTCCCTTCCAACCTTAAATATTCTGTGATTCTGTGAAATGTAGCTTAAAGTACTCTTGGCAAAAAAATTAATATAGAAAAGAGTTCAGAATACAGAATAGCACTGATATATTTAGGAGAAAGATCACTAAAAAGTCTTAGGGCAGGCTTTGTAATTTCCATTTGAGAAAGAAAATATTTTTTAAAACAAAGTATTTTTTTTTTCCAGCAGACTTACAGTGCAGGAATAAACAGAATAAATTCAAATAATATATATTATTATCTCATCAAAATCTGCTCTTATAACTCTGCTCTCCTACAGCTTTCTTGCTGTTACAGCTACTACATCCCTTTGCCAGAGATATAATGTAATAGAAATCTGCAATCCTCTCTTACTGAAACATAAGCCCTGTAAGAAATCTGTGTCGTTGAAACACATTTTCTGTTTGGATTACTGTATTAAAAATGTTCCTGACCTCTGATGTGAGTGTAACAATTCTCTTAAATAGGTTCTGCCACTGAAAAGTTGTGAAGCAGCTATTCCCATATGATGTACCGCACTGTAAATAAATGAAACAGATAAAAGCAAATTCATAAATCTAATGGACTGTAGAAACTAATAAACACATCCCCTAAACAAAATAATAATATTTTATCTCAAAATAAATAAATGTTGTGTTATCTCAAAATAAATAATTTTGTGAGAAAGAAAATGGCAAGGAGCATTTGAAGAGATGCTAAACAGAAGTAAAAACAAATTAGAGGATCACTGATGCCCTTTCAGATGCCCAGAGTAGCTGTAACCTTATCACACCATCTGGTGACTTTAATGGTGGCTACATGTGACAGCCCTTCTTGCTGAGCAGTTTTTCTTGAATGATCTGTTACATTATTTTGTAGTAGCCAGAAAGAAACTGTAATTCATCTTTAAAAAGAGCTGTTGTTATTTTTTTTTCTCTGAATTCAAGTCAAAAATACACTGTACTTCCATGCACTGCTTTTCGCTGTGTTGCATCTCACATTGCTCTGTTGTTGCTCTCTGCACTTCAGGGCAGGTAACCAGAAAAACAAGGAGCTGGAAACTCTTTTAAAGATGTATAGGAGGCACCACTGGTCCTCAGTGACCCTCAGATACCTATTATCTTTTATGGCAAAGTAGTTTCTATCTCCTTTCTGTTCTAGGACAGCAACTCCTGCTAATAATCCATCCAGCAACTGCCGGTCACCAGCAGCATTTCTAGGTGCGTTCTCCCTTTTCCTGTTCCCCATAGGAGGACACCAGTTACACAGGTAATCCAAACCTCTTCTTGGCTCACAGATGTTTGAAAGAGAGCTTTAAGTATTCCAGACCAAGCCATTTGCTCCTCATGTTCCAGAGTCCTTCCTTCAAGCTGTTTTTCTGCCTAAGCTGAGGCTATGGAGCAGTTCATCCTAGAGAGTATCTCCAGGCATATCAAAGAGAAGAAGGTGCTGAGGAGCAGTCAGCATGGATTCACCAAGCGGAAGTCATGTCTGATGAACCCTCATAGCCTTCTGCGATGGGATGACAGGCTGGCTGGACGAGGGGTGAGCCGTGGATGTTGTCTACCTTGACTTCAGCAAGGCTTTTGACACCGTCTCCCATAATATCCTCATACGGAAGCTCTGGGAGAGTGGACTAGATGAGTGCACGGTGCGGTGGATCGAGGGCTGGCTGGATGGCAGAGCTCAGAAGGTGGTGATAAATGGGGCCGAGTCCAGCTGGAGGTCAGTGGTGTCCCCCAGGGGTCAGTACTGGGCCCGGTGCTGTTCAACTTGTTCATCAATGACCTGGACGAAGGCACAGAGTGCACCCTGAGCAAGTTTGCAGATGACACCAAGCTGGGTGGAGTGGCCAACACTCCGGAGGGCTGTGCTGCCATCCAGAGGGACCTGGACAGGCTGGTGAGTTGGGCAGAGAGGAACCTCATGAGGTTCAATAAGGACAAGTGCAGGGTCCTGCACCTGGGGAGGAATAACCCCAGGCATCAGTACAGATTAGGGGTCGACCTGCTGAAAGCAGCTCCACGGAGAGGGACCTGGGAGTCCTGGTTGACACTAAGTTAACCATGAGTGAGCAGTGTGCCCTCGTGGCCAAGAAGGCCAATGGGATCCTGGCTGCATCAGGAGGAGTGTTGCCAGCAGGTCAAGGGAGGTGATTCTGCCCCTCTCCTCAGCTCTGGTGAGGCCGCACCTGGAGTACTGTGTTCAGTTCTGGGCACCCCAGTATAGGAGGGACGTGGAGCTTCTGGAGAGGGTCCAGAGAAGAGCAACTAAGATGATTTAGGGAATGGAACATCTCATGTATGAGGAGAGACTGAGTGGACTGGGCCTGTTTTCTCTGGAGAAGAGACGGCTCAGAGGGGATATGATTAATATGTGTAAGTTCAGGAAGGGAGAATGCAGGGAGGAAGGGGACAAGCTCTTTTCATTGGTGGCCAGCGATAGGACGAGGGGTAATGGCCATAAGCTGCAGCACAGGAAGTTCCGTGTCCAGGTGAGGAGGAACTTCTTTACTGTTCGGGTGACAGATCAGTGGAACAGGCTGCCCAGGGAGGCTGTGGAATCTCCTTCTCTGGAGGTCTTCCAAACCCGCCTGGATGCCACCCTGTGCCACATGCTGTAGGTGTGCCTGCTTGAGCAGGAAGGTTGGACTAGATGACCTGTAGAGGTCCCTTCCAACCTTGAATATTCTGTGATTCTGTGATTCTATCCTTTATTTCTCTGCCAGTATTGCCCTCTGGAAATATTTCTGCTGTTGAAAGCCCTCAGTCTCCCTCTTAAGAAAAGCACCTGCCTGTGCACGTAACGTAACAGTGTCCTACCACAGGTAATTGCAACCCCATGTTTCAAAGGTCCCAGGGATGGACCAACTATGCTCACCTCGATGCAGCGGAATCTTTTCCTTGAAAGCAGCCTCAGGAAGTTTTCCTCTACCTCCTCCAAGTCACAAGATCTATTGACCATTCAGCTCCACGGGATACATCAGGTCCTACCTATACATTCAAATTCTTTCCCACTCTACCTGCAGATGCAACACTAATAGATTGCTGCTCCGATGTTTGTTAGGTGTAGATACATTTCTTGATTTGATGCAAACTGTGCATGGCTCTTGTACCCACAATTGATGGGATACTAAAATTTCCATTTTACTTTTTGTTATACTATTACTTTTCCCAATACATATCCCCCAAAATCACTTGAGTGCCTTCATCTGTATCTTCTTCACTCCCTAGATTGGGATATTTACTGATATAGGCCATGTTTTTAACTTTAGAAGAAAAACTTAGAGCAACTTTAGCACAAAAAGTTAATTAAATACATTATTAATACAAATTAAGTCAGAGTACTGCCTAGCAACTGGCAAGAAAAAAGCACGAGGACCTCCCTACCTGGAAAGAATAATTTTAGTATGAGAAGATGCAAAGAAAGATAAGAGAAAAAAGTTTACAGGCAACTGTCCAGGCATTGGCTTGCTTTCTCTCAAAAACTATGAGAGGGTAAATATTCATTTTGTTATCCAGATAGCTGACCCATTTTGCTTTCTCCAATGTCAATGAACAAGATAAGGAAGGTAGACAGATTAACAACTTCACCTCCTGGATGGTTTTGTCTGGGAAGAGGATAAAAATTAGGGAATCATCATGGAGTGGGAACATTCTCCTCCAGTGCAAATAGGAAGGAAAGTAGTGTGGTAAAGGAGTATGGTAGTGGTAAGAGATAAAGAAGAAAAGTTCATGGAAAGAAACTGAACTATGGCTAATTTCTAACTTCACAGTCCGAAGTGAAATTGTTGTGATTTTTCCTCTTAAAGATATCCTTGAACACTTCCTGAAAGGATTGTTCCTATTTCATACAAAAGTTGAGGAGCCTCACTGTATTTAAATGAAGAAAATATCTGTTTATTACAGAGGGCTAATGTAGAGAAGAGCATTGGCAATTTGAAGCTCTTGACTGGTGACACAGGCATCAGCCTTTCTTCAGATACCTTCCCTTCTTCCAGCCTTTGCTCTTTTCGTTGTTGTAGTCAGTAAGAACCTGGGCTCTCTATCATGGAACACATGCACAAGATCTAAAACAATAGGAGTTCCAGTCAGAAAGGAAACCTCTATGAAGACTGTGTTGATCTGCCTTATATGACTTTGGACAACCTGGAAATTTACTGGTATGGTAAGCAGGACTGAAATGATTTCTTTTTTTTTTTTTGTGTGTGCATTTTACAATTGCTTACAAAATATGTAGTTTACATCCAAGTTTTTGGATCTATTTATCTATAAACAAATAGATAGATAGATGGATAGATAGATAATATACTGATACTTCCAGTTATATTCCTAAATGCAAATTTCAACATCCAGATAAAGCAAATGCAGTTAGAGGCATGAAGCTTCCTAAGTTTCTGTTGACATCTATGCCTAAAACTTTTTAGAGTCTGATAATTTATTTTCAYGGCTGAAATATATGTTATTTTCATGTCTATATTGTATTTTCTCCCTGTTGTATTTTCTCCCACTCTTCTGTTTGTCTGTCTATCTATCTATTTATTAACAACTTGGAACTAAACTATGTTTTGACTGCTGAATAGTAAGTCTATTCTAAACTAGTCTAGTTATTCATATTTATGAGTTCAGAGTATATAGGGAAAATAAAATCTATTTAAAGCTAAAGTGATCATAATTGTGTGAAATGTATGAATAATGATAAATTTTAAGTTTTATTTTCTTAATATAATATTTTTTAAGCTACTGGGATTTTTTTGACTGTAGGATCATTTCCATAACAATAGCTCTGTAAGATTTCAAGAAGAGATAGCCTTGTATTTTCTCTGACCGAGATGAAGGGGAGAAGAATGTGAGAAAGAAAGCCTCTGGCACACATGCAGAAAGAGCAGAAGAGAAACATGGTTTGGAGAAATGTCTAAAGTGTGTATTTTTTCCTATAGAAAATAATTCAAGTTCCCTTGTGAGATGTGGGTTAGTAGAAAATAGAACATAAACATGTTACGGAAAGGTATGAACTGTGAAGAATTACCACAGGGAAAAGAAAATAAAAAAAAAAGGTAAAAAAGAAGATGCAAAGTGGTGCTTTATGCAGAAGAACTCTCCCTATAAGAGAGAGGGTTCAGCAGGCGTGAAAGTGACTCCAGTGTGAAATACCAACTCTTCCACTCCATGTGTCCAGATAACATTGAGGGTGGTGAGAGCAAATTCCTTTGACATGAGTAGAAAAAAATATCCTCAGCAGACGCAAAAGGGAATGGGTGGTAAACTTTGGAAAAGAACTGTAGTATGAAAGAAGAATTATGGATCCACCCATGGATCACTGTGGATCAGCCAACAATTTCATATGAGAGGTTGTGCAGATATRTGACAGCCGTGTCCCCATAAAGAAGGAAGTCTTTTGCTATGACTGAGAAAATCAAATAGTAGTTTCATTTAATGAAAGGAGAAAAGGGAGAGGAAACTGGAGAGGAAACTTCTAGGGAACAGATGAATTTGTAACTTTTTGAGTAGAGACAGAAGAATGATTGGACCTTTCTATGCTTTGCATATAGCTTCTACAAAGCACGCATTTCCTTTCTAGATGCTGGAAATGAAGCTTTTGTGTGGCTTCCTGATGAAAAACCTTGAAAAGAAAGAAGGATCTACCTTTCTTCATCAGCTAATATGTCCAAATATGTCCCAAACAAACATGTTACACATGTAGCTGGTTTTACAGAATGTTGTTCCAGCATAAGACTCTGACCATAAGACATAATGATTTCAAGTGATTCCAAGAGCATCTTGGTAGAGGCAAAAGTTTGCACGCGTTCACCAAAAAATAAAAAAAAAATAATAATAAAAAAAGGCACCTTTCTAGAAAAGCAGGAACATTTGCAATGTTTGCTTAGCTAAACTTGCCTCCTGAACTCGGAGACGTGATTTTGTGCTCAGTCATCCTGATATGGCTATTAAGTGTTTTGAGATCATTATGCCTATTAAGTGATTCATGAATCTGTCCTAAGGGAAGATAATTTTAGACCCATTAAGAGTAGTCACTGAATAGCAGCTCTCTGTTTTTAAAAAAGTGAATCCACTTCACATTTGCGATAAATAATTTGAGTTTACAAAATGAAACATTTAAAAGTTAGAGTATTAGGATGACATTTCAAATGTCATTACAACCCTTATGTGGTATCTTTGAATACTAGAATTTACATGCACATATATACTTTTTTACTTAATGACCCAAACATCATTTAGTGCTTAGCTATATGAATGATTCTTTTACTATTTACCTTAACTTCTTCAAGTCTCATTGTGAAGATAGAAAACATAATTTCTTTATGGATTTGAAAGATGTTTTTCACTGTAGTTCTGAGTGCTTCATAAAAAACACAAGCTTCATATCTTACTGTGAATTAAAAGAACTATTTATGTTTATCACGTTGATGGAGGGATGAAGTCCAGAAGAACTAGATCTGGTGAATCTGGTGGTTTACTCTTATATGTTACTTGAAGATGTTAAAGAGTAATTTCCTTCATTTCTCCTGCAGCTCTTCTATATTTTCACTTAAGTCAGGTATTTAAATTGGAAAATACATCATACATCTAGTGACCTGCAAGTAAAAAGCAGATTTCTGGTACTATTATACAGGAACTTTGAGATAGATACCAGGATTAAGATTCAACTTAAGTTCTAGTGGGACAGCATTTAATTGTCTAAATGAAGAGCCTTCATTTTGTACGCAACAGGAGAATTCAGTGAGGAGTCAATGACTGGCAAAGCATGAGGAAGCAGTCCCAGTGTGTGAAATTATTCACTGACCAAACTCCCATCAGGGCCAGGCATACGTATCCCGTTTTAACAAAAATGTCTGGTTATTTCCCAGATCTGTGTAATTTCATTTCAATGCATGATTCCATCATGTCTTGTTAATGTTAAGTATTACTTAAAAAAAATGTGTTTTAAAAATATCTTGTTTGGTCCCTCTTAATGATGAACAGGATTTATTGAGGATCAGTTGCTAGATGGAATTGCATATTTCCAGGCATCAAGCCTCAGTATGATGGGAAACAGACATCCTTTTCAGCTAGTTCATCCACCAAATAAGATTCTTGAATCTTAAGCTTATAATCTTATTCTAAATTATTTATGAACTGTTTTGTCAAAAATTCATGTTTCTCCCTTCATCTCATGTGAAGTAAATAAAGATGTTCCTTTAAATATATGGACTATTCTTTACTAGTCAAATATTATTGGGCTTTATATATTTTTTTTATTTATTCTACCATTAAATATGCCATATGGTTTTTATCTCATAGTGAGCACTAGTAACTAAGAAGTATTTCTCTTTCTTAACAAAAGAGTTAATACATGTATCTAATTCTGTTTTGCAGTGTGTTTCCAGGAGACTTCTCCCATGCAGGAGGAAACTGCTTGTCATGGCTGATAGATGTCTTCTATGGTAAATTTTTAATCTTTCTGGTCTCATTCTGCTTCATCTACACTATTTTCTAACTAACATTTTCTAAAAACATTTCTAACTATGGACAAAAAATTATGTTGTTCATAAAGTTCCCATTAAAAGCAATATTTAGAAAGAGGAACACAACATCAGTTTAGAATTATCTTCCAAAACATCAAAAAATCTCTAGGCAGAATAGCAATTTATAAAATTAATCATACTAGTAACAATTTCAATACTAATCACTATATTGTTATATATGACTACAACTGACATACCAAACTATAACTACAGACTGACATACTAAAAATGTGGTTTGGGTTGTTTTCTCCTTCATGTGACATTTAAATAAAGAGTTGAGTTGACTATGGTATTAGAGATTTTGCCATTGATTTAGGTGGAGGCAGAGATTCCCTCTTGTTATTTAGAGATAATTTTCCAACGCAGGTGAGTTACCAAGGTCTTATTTCAAAATTAGACTAGGCTCTTAGACAAGTCAAAAGGTATTCTTAAGTTATGACCGCGTGCTGGCTTAGGGTATAGATTATTAATTGAGGATGTGTCACGTATATTTTGTGAGATACTCACAAAATTGTATTTTTCTTTGCTAACACATAAGTTTCACCTTGATTTTGCAACTGTTTGTGAGACTACAAATAGCTACTACTGTTATGAGAACTAACCTCTGTGCCCTCAAAAATATTCAAACCAAAACTTCACTGCAGCATGAAAGCACTGTAAAACAACATGGCAGCACCTAGTGTGTTGAGGAGTTGTACATTTTCTAGTATCTTCAGTTTATTTTTCTATAGGGCCCCAGATACTAAGACTATTGCATGTAATTTCATCCTTGCCTTGCTTCAGCATAAGCTAATTAGGAAGCTCATTATTTATTTGGCACAAATTTAGCATAACAAATCAATTTAACAGGGCACAAGAGACAAAGTAATTTAAAATTAATGTCAGAATCAAGATCAAATGGCAGGATAGAATCTTTTAATTTCTCATAAGGCTCTAACACTGGTAAGCCTTGGAGTCATTGGAGAAGCACGTGGGTCAGTTCGTTCCTCCCAAGGAATGGCAGAGCTTGCTGATTAAAGTTGTGTCTTATCTATCCTGGGTGGCACTGTCTCCCCACTCATCTCTATCTTGCAATCCCACTATATAGAGTTCATTACTGTAAGTGTAGGAGACAATTTGAAAGAAGGAATGTCTCTAAGTATAACAAAATTTCACCAAATAGTTAAATAGCATCACCAGTCCCGTGAGTCTCCTGATGACATGTCTATGAGTGGTGACTGTTCAAATTTTGGAGGCTGATGTGTGACCCTAATAACACAGAAAACCTCCAAGAGGCTTATTTTCCAATGTGATTAAATGTTTTCTTTAATTTGGATATAAAATTTGTGGTAAAGTTTTTTTTTTTTTTTTCCTTTCTGCTTGTTTTGACTAAATTTTATAATAATTACCAAGATTTATCTAAGACAGGATGCTCAACCAGAGTAAATATATTTGAAGTCATCAGAATTTCATTAATATACATCAGGATGATCTCTGACTTACATCTATCTATTTTAAATTTTCACATGTTTTTGTTCAATATGGACTTAACTGTGACCATTTCTCCTGAGAGATTTGAGGACAGTGGTATTAGCAGTTTTCCAGACAGTGTGGAAGCTTGAAATCCTCCTTTTCTTTTACAAGGGGCATGAAGCTGTAAGTATTCACACTTTAGCATAGACTCACTCCCTTTTACAACTTATTGTATTTTGTGTGTATTTGTATGAGTTGAGTTGTTCAGAAAAGATACACCTAGGCTTTCTAAAATGACATTGCACTTGAGGGACATAATAAATACTCAGCTTGTGCTAAAATCCTAAACAATGTTTACAGATGTTTTCCAGAGAATGGGCAGAATAATCACATTGTCAGTAGATAAAACACCTTCTAAATGAGTCTGATTTTTGTTTCTCCAGCTTCTCTGATCAACTCCCAACATTAATATCTGGACTGGGTCCAAAGTTGGTACCAAAGCCAAGTAATAGGCTTTTGTTTGTTTTAATCCTGTGGTGATCCTGGATGAAAAGAAATGACTACAAGAGACGTGGTAAAGTGTGATGAAACAGCAAAATGCAAATGTTTTTAAAATTCTTTTCCCTAAACATTATATTTCTATTTTTTAATGGTAAATTCACCTCTATAGCTTAAGAGTATTTACAGTGATTAATAAAAAAACACATAAAGAGGAAAGGATATTTCCAGTTATAATAGTGTACTGTAAATGAGCAGGGAATTTCATCTTCTCATCAGCTTTTATGTTTCTTCGTTGAAAGAGAAAAATAGATTCTGGAAACCATTCTCTCTGCTGCAAATAGAAAGATTGAAATTCCACATTCTGATGACTACTGATTTGTCCAGGAAACTGAAAGATTCCTGCTCAAAATCAAAAATGAATCACTGCTTCTACAGTGTWAGTTGAACATACTTATTATCACAGTTTTGATTAAAGTAAGTAGCATTAGGCTATCACCAAAGACTGTCTTAAACAGACAGTCTTAAACAGACTTCAGTGGGTCTAAATTTGCTCCCAAGATTTGGAGTCCAATTCCAGGTCCTCCAGTGTGTGTGTTTTTGCTTAAAAAACTTAAAGGAAAAGAATTTGACTCTCCAAAACAAAGCTACTTGTTCTCTCTGCTGTGTAGGTAATAGATCCAATTACTAACTCACATACATCCAATTACTAACTCACACAAATCTATTCAAATATATGAATTATTTTGACTGACAGAGAGCTCACATTATATTAGATTAATAATGCAACTGTAGTTTGTGCTGTTTCATCTCTATTGAACTGAACTGAAGAACTGAAGGAATTAAGACCAGAGTTAACTCTACATCAAGATACAGTTTCACCTTGCTTGACATCATAGTCACATTGGAAAGCATAAATTTCATTCTGCTCAGTAACATGAAATATACAAAATTATAAAGTGACATGAACTGACCCAGAAGTGTCTCATTCTCTGGAGTTATTCTAACCTTACTGGATGTGAACCTGCACGGCGTGATCTCAATTCTTTAGCGTGGAGGGTTGGACTATATGATATCCAGAAGCCCCTTCCAACTTCAACCACTTTGTGATTCTGTGATTCTGACTTGAGCCAAGGATCTTTTATTCCTGAAAAAGAATGATATTTGTTAAATGTCTGTAGCAGCAGGCTTTATTCCCATGAACTGAACAAACTCGTTTTGATTTGAAAACTCAAGGATATCTCAGAATTACTTACTTCCTATGGTTTCTAGATAGTTTGACTCTTCAGACTGAGGCGATACTTGACCATAGACCAGAATCAGGTAAATTCAGGAGTAAATTCAGTAACAAACGAAGAATTTCATTGAAAATAACTCTTTTTTTTTTTTTTTTTTTTTTTTTTGGTGGTGGTAACTGTGAGAAGAATCACACTATCTGTTTACAGATTTCTTTCTGAGACTTAAAAAGTCACCTGTTAGTGGGTGAAGGTCATTTGCTATCTTAAACCACAAATATAATTGGTCTGTGTAATGTAAGATGCAGCGGTATAAACCTCCAAAGCTGCACCCATTTGTGCAGTATTTGAATTAGGTTCCTTGTTGCTTCTGTGAAGAGAATCTTCTTCTAAAGAGCCTTGTGAATGGGTAAGCTCTTAAGCAATTTTAAAATTTAAGCAAATTCACAGGATCTCATTTAATCTATATGCCATTTTATGTGTATACCAGTTTATTCGTATTTCCATTAGATCAGTTACAAAAAGATAGCCAATGTATTACCAATAGATTGCTTATTTATATCAGGATCTCAATAAGGATATACAAGAAATCTGTCTGACAGACTTCATATGCTTCCTGGGGTTAAAAAAAAAAAAAGAATCCTGGCAAACCATGATATCAGAATTCTAAGCAGATGTTCATTATGTAAACAAACTAAGAACCAGAATCATAATCACAGACCAGACGGGCTGGAAGAGTAACCCTTCTGCAATATAAGATCATTAGTCTTAATTACTCAAATGCCTTCATTGTCTTCCCTTTTCTGAATGTTTAAGAAAGCTGCCAAGTTATTCAAGTCAGTATCTGTGCTGATGAATGAGCCAATGGATCCGTCATTAAAAAACTACCATTAATGTTAATGTTTATTTTCAGAAATGGTTCACTTATCACACTGTTAACAATACTTAGCTAAAGAGACTAAATATCACCATAGCTTTGACTTTATTGAGTAATTTAAGTGCTAGAATACACGACTGAATCATGATGGTTTTTAATTCCTGTGTCTTTCTAAAAGGAAGGAAAGGAAGGAAGGAAGGAAGGAAGGAAGGAAGGAAGGAAGGAAGGAAGGAAGGAAGGAAGGAAGGAAGGAAGGAAGGAAGGAAGGA
>NW_020455719.1:73689-105422 GCF_003342845.1 Nothoprocta perdicaria
GGGGCTGCTCTCCAGCAGGTCCACCCCTAGTCTGTACTGGTGTCCAGGGTTATTCCTCCCCAAGTGCAGGACCCTGCACTTGCCCCTGTTGAACCTCATGAGGTTTCTCGCCGCCCAGTCCTCCAGTCTGTCCAGGTCCCTCTGGATGGCAGCACAGCCCTCAGGGCTATCAGCTACTCCACCCAGTTTGGTATCGTCGGTATTCTTCTATCGTCGTTTGGTATTCTTCTTGGAAATGCTAGAACTACTGTACAGATGAGCTCTAGTTAAAGTGCATGCCCCAGAAGCATGCACATTGAGCGTCTGTGCATGTGGAAACAACACAATTGGGCAGGAATGTGAACTAGTTTTACAGTGTGTCACAATGGCAAAAGGTCCCAAGATAAATATTTTTGATGTAGAATTCTTTTTTTGGTATTCCCAAATAAAACTAGCCATACAGGACTTTCTGCTTGCTATAAATCAGTCTGTCACAGTTCTTAAKTTTGGGTTTAACTGAAATAATATAACATTTTAAAATTCTTTCCTTCCCAAAGCATCTGAAAAATGAGCATATATCTATTTCCTAGTTATTAGGAAATAGTTATTAGCTACTTATTAGTTGATGTTTAATTTTGTGTTAATGCTGAGATTCTCTGAAGAAAAGTTGCATTTACTTGGTGTAACCCCATTTTGACTGGGCGTCATGCTTAGAAAAAAGTTTATTTACTAAAATATACCAATTAAAAAGGAAGAAAAAAAAACTAATAAATGCATCTATTCAATTAGGGCAATTGTCTTTCTGAAAAGCCTGTGCACCACGGCCCAAGCTCTTGAGCTGTGGGAAGTTAATGAGTACATGAATGAAACAAGCTTCTCAGTTGCAGTAGTACTTCACATATCATAATGTAGGCTATTAAGCTCATGCTTAAAACCTATCACAAAGTATCATTAATTTATTAGAGAAAAGCATTTCTTTTGCCTTTACTTATCTGGAATTCCCAAGGTCACTTCAGGATAGTTTGTGTTTTGTACAAGCTAATCATGTCTGCTTCTGGCTCCAATAGCCTCACAAAAGAAAACCTCAAGTGCTGTATTTTCTTCTTCTTACTCTACTATACTCTCACTAAAACCCAAGAAGGCCCAGAGAAAATCAGGCTAGTATAGTAGCGGTGAGGATGAAGTCAGAAACTATTCTATTTAGAAGCTATTGGATAGTTGATAGTATTGGAAATGTTTGGTCAATATTTAGACAGGCAATCAGGATTCTATATTGTATTAAATACTCTTTGCATATATATCAAGAAATTATCACAGGATTAAAAAAAAAGATCCAATCCAATTTACAAAGTCCACTCTTTTTAATAACAGAGATATAACACC
Organism: Nothoprocta perdicaria; assembly: GCF_003342845.1. NCBI lineage: Eukaryota > Metazoa > Chordata > Aves > Tinamiformes > Tinamidae > Nothoprocta > Nothoprocta perdicaria. The sequence goes on from NW_020455719.1 coordinate 75,052, forward strand.
TGAAAATAGCAGTGATTTTGTTTTGCATAAATACTTGCCACTCTAGGGGTGAAGCTCAGCACTCTTGCTCTCAAGCAGTAACCATATATGTTATAGTATATAAAACATCTAGAATGGAGTGTTGTCTCTGTGAAGAAATCAAAAGAGAATTACATTACTACTTTTCTAAATTATTTTTGAGTAGGAGGACTTTGACCTCTCTGAAAAACTAGTTATGAATATGTAAGAATAATACAGCATTACATTTACAAATTTTTTATGCAATGAGTATTCAACAATATGAGTTGGTGGGAACAATTCCTCTCATCTATCATTATACAGGTGGTTTGATAATATTCGGCAGCTAGTGAGAATATATTCGCAATGCCTTGCTGTTTAATGTGTTGAAATAAGTGTTCCTATGTATTAGTGTTCCTGTGGGATGGGTGTCATTCGCACAAACAATACCTAGAAATTCTCTGTAAATTATTATATAGATGCTGTATTTATTTTAATCAGAGAAAATGTTTTTCTCAAAAGCTCTTTACTTTTCACTGAAGATGGCAAAGGCAGTGAGATCAGAAATTTTCAGTGTACTTCGTGGTTAATAGTGAATGTTTTCTGTTTGAGAAAAAAAGCAAATTCCACTGTAACTTCACACAGAAAATCTTAAGTTTATTAAAAATGCAAGATGAAGATTGCACTGATTTGTTGATATATTAATGACTAGAATCAGCAAGTGAATTATATATATGCAGGATTACTATCAGCAACACAATAGATAAATTGCCATATTAGATAACGTGTTAGGGGATATCTAACTAGGGACAACTTCTCAGAACACCTCTGTACTCAGTCACAAGAGCTGTGCCACATGACCATGCACACATAGCTCTGTGCTTGCACAGTTGCACACACACTGTCTTCCTTTCAAAGCCTTTGGGGCTTGAGTCCAGGCTCATGGGAATGATTCAAGTAGGTGAAATTCCACCTCTCCCCCGCAGTTTTTTTTTTTTTTTTTTTTTTTTTTTTGTTTTTTTTTTTTTTTTTTTTTTTTTTTTTTGTGTGTATGTGTCATATCTTTCCTGTTCTTAAAAACAGGCCCTTACAATTCTTTTCTTTCTGTTTTGTGTAAGTGCCTTTCCCATTTTTTTCTTACAGCTCTTTAATTTCAGGAATGGAATCATTTCATTAAAGAGTGTTATTGCCCTAATTTCTCCTCATTACATAGGAAAGCAGAATAGCAGTGTGATTGGAGTGAGGAAAGAGATGGTTACCTAAGCAGATTAATAAGATGCAAGGCTTCTTTAATCTCTGTGTCTCCGTTCTGTTTCTTCCAAGATGTCACATACTTTGTTCAGTTCTCCGCTTTGTTTGATTAACTGCCAAGAATTCCCAAGTGAATACTCAGCTGCCAGGCTGACAACTTGAAGGGACTGCTTGAGGCTGTCTCTAAAGATATTGTGCTGTGCATGCAAGTAATTAAGTGACTATGTCATATTTCTTATGCAACCTTCTACATTACTAATGTCAACTGAATGTAGATTTATGTAGTACACCTTCAGCACTCTATGATACTCTAATTGTAAGGAAATATTCCATGGTTTAGAGTAAATATTGTTGTACAATATACAAGGTGAATTTAATCACTGAATCCACACACTGAATAGCAGGACACTTAAAAAAAAAGAAGAAAGGAAACCACCTCACAGAAGGATATTGTTCTACAGCAAAAGAAATCCCTGAAAACTTTTATCTATAGTTATTACAAAAAGATAGTACCATATATTTTTTTAAAATTGCATTAATATTAAGTAAGTGCAGATTAATGCAGAATGCAGTGCTTCCATTTCCCTTTTTTATTTGTTTGTTTTGTTTGGTATGGTAATCAGAGCACAATTCTGTTTTATAAGATAAAATCGACAATAAATGATAATACAGAAATTTAAAAATAMAAATTCTGTTACATGCTCCTAGCATAAGGCAAAAGAAAGTGAATGGTTATATTATTTGTGATACAGACTCTATGCATAATGTGTTTCTGATACCAGAGTAATATGCTGCACACAACTCCATCAGTTTTCCTTCAGAGAGTAAATTTGGGGTTATCTTTTAATTTAAGATAAAAATTTTCATCAAAGCTTCCAAGTGGAGAAATTCAGCGTTACAGGCATTTTTGTAGCTTTCATAAAAAAAGTGACATGACATGGCAGAACTCCAAGACAGTTAAACAAATATACTTCAAATATTCACCATACTGTATTGCGGTTAAACAAAACCTGCCTAATCTATACTGAATCTACCTGAATTTATACCTTCCTCAAACCCTAGAGCACTGATTTCTGGATTTTTTTTTCATTTCTTCAGACTGTATTCAGTTCACACTGTATATCAGAGATGATATTTATTAAGGGAAAATATCTGCTGTTTCACTGTACAAGAAGCCCCTTGCAGTGCAAGGCAATGCAAGGCATGTGACTCCTCCAGTCCTCATTGCAGGGACAGGAGGGACCTGTAGGAACTGCAGCCAATGCAGTCACAGTGGTGATAATTCAGAAAGATTTGCTATCAATCTGTCAACGTAAAATCTGCCTATTGCTTGCACAAAAGTTTTCCATCTTTCAATAAGATGTGGTACAATGAGAGAAAATTTTGCAGCAATATATTTTCTCTTGGGTGTCAGTTTTTCCAATGGCAATTATAGCTCCCACTAAGGCCTGCAAAACTCCATTTTAAAATGGGGTTAGCTGAGCTAAGTATGTGCTTCATAGAAAATATTACTCCTCCTGTCTACCTTTGAAGGAGTTGGCAGCTACCAGAAATGGCTGGTGAAGACAGTTGTTCCTAGTGATAATGGCAGAATTGTGTCTTATTTTGACCTTTTTTTTCCCTGGGTGTTGGGCCAGCAGTCATTCATGGAAAGGTAAGAACCCAAAAGAAAGTTGTCTTTGCAAAGWCATTACCAATTGTCTTTGGCAGGTCATCCTGAGAACAGGAAGGTAGGAAATGTCACTTCAATTTTAAAAGAGGGCAAAAAGAAAAACTCAAGGAACTGCACTCCATTCCCTTCCCTCCAGTCTTACATCTGTTCCTGGAAATGTGATGGAGCAGCTCATTGGGAATACCTTTTCCAGGCCCATACAGTACAAGAAACTGTTCAGGAGTAGTCAGTATGGATTCACAAATGGGAAATCATGCTTTACCACTCTGCCAGCCTTCTACGAYGAGATGAACGAGATGAAGTGTATGTATTTACTTACATACACTTACATTGAATATGTAATTCCATTGTACAGCCATAAGGAAAAGGTAGAGACAATTTTCCAGAGTTCTTCTGGAATAATACAAGAGAGCTAGTACTGAGTTCAGTTATGCCATTAAAACTTTAAAAAACACAATTTAAATGCTGGGGTTGGTATAAGATAAAATTTTACGAGATCTCAGTACCTCCACATACAGCAGATACTCTGATCGGGATAGTGTGCACAYGTATATTAAAATCTTCTCTTGGGTAATATATTTATGTAGGTGTATGAAATATGCACATATAATCATTTAGATTTCAAGCTAATAAGTGATCCAAAATGACAAAGATGGAAAAAGCATAGAAGCAGCTAGATGCCTGAATAAGTTAAATCATTAGTCAGTCTATCAACAAGAATGTGAGAAATACATATTTATGCAGTAGATAATATTTTGCGAATAGATTAGTAGGTGGAGAAAGGTGCTCWCCTTCATAGCAAATATTGACTCAGTTTCAAATTAAACAATACGCTCATATAAATGCAAACTGCTTAGATTGGATTTTACTTACATTTGAATAACTATATATATTGACATGTTTAATAGGGTTTGCTCTGTAAATTAGATGATTGGAAAATAAACCATTAATACGTAGTGTAAGTAGATTAAAAATATACAAATTAGAAGTCATTCTACCCAGTATGTTAGCTCAAACTGCATGCTTTTTGATTAGGAATAATTTTGYTTATTATTTTCTCTTCTGAATTTTAAGATCATCAGGCAGACCACCAAGTTAGTAGAACCAATAAAAAGAACAGCGTGTAATCAAGCAAAATTAATAATCTAGAGTACCCAGCCTTAACAATCTTCTAAAGATAGACAGTCACATATTCTAGTATTTTTGTGCCTATTTTGCAGACAGCAAAAAAGGCTAAAGAGAATTAATACTACATGGTGCAGTTTATAGTAACCACAGTGTTATCAAGTAGGAGAAGAAAAAAATCTGTGTTTTGCCCCCTTAAATATTTTGTAGATGCAGTGACTGAATTAATTTAAGTTACAAGTATCTCTTTAAACAGGTATGTAAGTCTTTAAATTGCTAAATAAAAAATATATAATTAAACCAAGGGAGCTATTGGATCAACACTATCAAGATTGATCAAGAAGGTGTAAACAAGGGTCAATAATCTCACCCTTGTAATGTCTGCAGGCTAAGGAGAACATGAGAATGTTAGGTGGAGCCTTAGTATCCTGGACAGAAGACTATACAAGGAAGGAATAAGCAATGCAAACACACACTAAAGGTAGGTTGCTTACAAAAGATAAATGCATGTTGATTTTAGAAATGGCACTCTACAAGCCACATGTGAGACTGCCATTTGAACCACCCTGAGATTTTCTGCACAACTCAAAGTTTCTCTTTTGACCATCTCTCTCACACTTCTCCATGTCTTCCTTTTGTTACTGATGTATTTAAAGAAGTCCTGATTGTTATCCTTAGCATCTCTCACCAGATTCAACCCCAGACAGGCTCTGGCCTTCCTTGACCCATCCCTTTATACTCAGCATCAGTAATATCACTTATTCCTCCCAGGTTACCTGGCCCTGCTTCCACCTTCTATATATTTCCTCCTTATGTCTGAGTTTTGCCAGTAGCTTGATGTTCATCCATACAGGTTTCCTGCCCCTATAAGAATAACGGATTCTTAACATGGATTCTGTCAACTGTGAAATCAGTAGAAGGGTTGCAGTGTACTTTTTACTTTTTACATGTCTCTTTTTCTATAATCTGCCTTGTCAGTGTGAGTTTTAAAAAAACTAAGTATTTTTTAACATACTGGTTTTACTTGCTTATGCACTGACTCTAGAGTCAGTGCTTGTTCATGTTTTCCCCTGGGTTCAGGTTTTCCCATTTATCAAAGCTCATTTCATTGCTTTCAGTTCCTGCTCTCATCTTTCTGGAAGATGTATTTGTCATTTGGTGAGTATTCTTTACAGTTACCTGCAAATTTATCCGAAAATCCAGTATGAAACAAGCAATGAATCAAAATATCTGAGACACTATGTATTTATGACTAGTATTTTGTTATTAATAGATTAATTACTGGCTGTTAGCAAAACTTATAGCATAACTTCACCTCCCTCTCCTCCCCCCAAAAGATTTTTTTTTTTGATTAATTGGTCTAAACATGCAGTTTACTGCTGCAGATTACCTCACAGAGTAGATAGAAATTCCATGCTGCTTTATCCCCTGCTCTCTAGCATCTGCTCTTAGCAGCCAGATTCCTTCCTCTTCAGGTCAAGCCAAAAAATGTGGGAATAGTGAGAGAGGACATCTGATGCTTTCTCTAAAGCAAACTGACTTGTTCAATAACATCCTAAATTTTTTTAAAATGTGTTTTAATAAAAAAAATGCATTGTTGCAGGGCACTAATAATAATTATTAAACTGTAATAAGCTAACTAGCTAAAAGGAACCAATGCAAACCTTGAAAGTATATTTACTGGGAATTGCACTTATTTCTGGGCTTATAGGGTAAGGAAACACTGTGAATTAGCTATGTTTTTTACTATGAGTTCTATTATTTTTCCAGTGCCATATTTCGATATTTTTCGGTCATGTGTCAAAATGGCATCTGTTGGTGAATTGAAGTTAAGGATTGTTGTATTTTTGTTTTTAAAATGAATTAGACTGCTGCTTGGCAAAGATTATACAAATATAATCAGAGGAGAGACACTCTGAATGCTTGAATTGGAGGGCATTTGTTGCTATTACAATGCAATGGACATGAAGGAGTTTAGTCCACATCTCTCCTACAGTCCATCCTATTTTCCTTCTGTCATTCTGCACAGCCTCTGTTAGCGTACGTGGAAAGGGAAGAAGCTAAAAGAACAGTTTGTGCCAAAACAAATCTCGAGAGATCTGCAGTTCAGGCAATCATCCCTTCTCTCTCTGCATTGCACAAATGTTTCCCTACCAAAGCTTCTAGTTAGTCTGCTCCACATTTTATTAGCTGTGTATTTTAAACACTTGTCTGCAATAATTCCTTATGTTGCACCTAGTGACTGATCTGTAAATATAAATTTATTTCTTAAGTGAATTCAGTGTTGGTGAAATATGTCATCATGGCATGGAGAAACCGAAACTGCATGAGTAGCCCAATGCTGGTGAAATGCTGACAATACATTTCTCCTGATACAGGTATCCTGTCTGAATACCTCCAAGGACTGTTGTTAAATGGCAAATTTTCTTCTCATCATTTGAATTTGTGTTTTGGTAGGCCAAAACAGGTACAAACTGTAACTATTGCCTCAATTTCAATGCTCAGTTCCAGCCATTCTGGATTTTGGACAAGAATAGTTACCTAGTAAATTTTTGCATAAATGTTGAAACTGATGAAGAGGATTTCACAAGGAAGTTTATTCTCCTAGCTAAAATATTGTATTCACAAACATTATATGCTTTCAATTTATATCGCTTCTCACGTCCATTTCTTGTCAAGATTTTTCCTCTACCCATCCTCAAATGAATACTGAAATATGAGAAATTTATAAAGTAGTAGAGCAGTGTTGAAAGTTGTAGAGCAATGAATTATTTTCTATTCTGTCCTGAGTGATTGCCTTTCTAGTGCAGATCAGATAAGCAGTTTTGTTTTGTTTTTGTTACACAAAACCCACCCAAAACTTTCTGAATAATATTAAAAGAAAAAAAACCCTTTCTCAGTATTTCTCTTTTAGGCTTTATTCCCAATCAGCAGATACACTCTGTCAGTGGCTGTTTAACCAGCAGTTACATTCAGTTGAAACAAGCATTTATGTAGTATCTACCCACATGTCTTTTCCTCCAGATCTTCCTGTTAATCAACAGCTCCATGTCCAACCAGAACCTTATGTAACTGCATATCATATGCTTAAGTGTATACATGCACAAATCTTCCTGCTTGAACTAAAGTTCAGTTAGGACCATAACCCTTACAGAGGAATAAGTATTCCAAACTGAGCGATGAACAAGAAAGCGGGATTTTCCAGGTCATTCCTGTCTCACAGTGCATCCTAGCCTTTCTCAAGCTGTGTATTTTCCGGAGTAGTTCTTGTGGATGATGCTGAAAAAGGCACTTAAGTTACAATAGCATGTCTTTCAGTGTGTGGTGGGAGAAAACAAGGTGATTCTGGATTGCCAGGACACTGTGGTATGGACGCCTTAGACTTAAATGGTGAACCTCACTACACTTTCTAAAAAGACCTCTTGCCCCAGGCAATCAAGCCTGAAAAGTCCTGGAAAAAGTAAAGACATGGTTCTTGTTGTCAGGTCTGAAAGTTTGTAAATTTAAAATGTGTTATAAGACTAATTSTGCAGAGCTGGCATTTAAAATGCTTCTATTATGTTTTATGTAAAATAAAAAAATAAATTCTGTACTAAGACACTATAAAACCAGACATGATAAGAACTTACATTTTATATAGGTATACTTTGTACCATGCCTGTAAAAAGAGAAAGGGACTATATTAAATATTCTGTTTCTGTTGGGTATATTTTCAGATCTCATCCAGGCTGGATATTATTCTTCGATAATATCTATCTTTGTGGAAAAGCTGAACTTTTTATCCTTTGTCACACACACACACACACACACACACAAAATGAATGTGTTCATTGAATTTTCTTCAGTCAATAATCTGGAAAAAAAGTATCAGTTTTTCACCAGAAGAACCTAAACCATCCAACCTTCAGCTACACAGGTAAGTTCATGACTCACAAAATGTGTAAAAGTCATTCAGGTGACTCCATGGGAGGTCTGAAAATGTGTAGCTAGTTGCTTTGACCAAGGTAATCCAAAGTCCTCATTTAAAGGAAGTGGTTGAATCTATCTCAGGCCAGACGAAGTATTTCAGAAATAGTCCTCCCATCACCAATATTGTAATATTTTCCTTTTTTTTTTTTTAAATGCCTCCTCAAATGAATGTTTTAATCAGGATTTTTTTGCATGCAGTCTTTGCCCTAGAAATAAACAAAATAAATATGATGTTTATATTATGGTTATCTCCTCTTTATCTTAGTTTTGAGTAGCTGTTTGTAAGAAAGTATAACACTGAGAACAAATACCTCTCTGATGAAATGGCTGAAACAGTATCATTATATAAATAATTTGAAAGCTTTATTCCAGATGGTGTGCTAGATTTTAAAATATCAATAAAAAAAATCCAAACCTTTGTTTTCAAGTGACTGTTGTATGGCAAAGACTTTAAATTGTACAAGTAGACTCATTTGAAATGTGATGCAAAGAAATCACAAATAAAAGGTGCCATAGGTGTCACCATTGCTATAGTTTGCCTGGTTAAGTAACCTCATCAAAAACACTGGCCCAGCTGGAGTCCAAGCTTTGGATGAAAACCTTCTCTTGAAAAAAGTGCATCCTACAAGGATTCCTTTCTCCAAAGAGATTCAAGTGAGAAGCAGCTTTGTTCTGGGAAAGCTCTGAGGGATATAGACTTCTTGTCAGGCCTTTACACTGTTTATTAAGTTTCAAATAATATTTTGAGATATTGTTTTCATGAGCTATACATTATTTTAACCCTGGACTTGTTATTATGAATTGCAAAAATGAAGGCTATCGAGAAGACCGTATCCCTTTTCATTTTTTTTTTTCTACCTGTATTTTAAAATCCTCTACAAGTTTTGAAGTTCCAAAATGATGGAAATACAGAAAGAAGTTTTGATTTTTTTTTGAATAATCTTTTTTTGATAGGTCTTATTTATCACAATTCCAAGAAATTTTATAAAATTAAATACATATATATAAAAGAAATAAGGAGAAGGAGAAGGAGAAGGAGAAGGAGAAGGAGAAGGAGAAGGAGAAGGAGAAGGAGAAGGAGAAGGAGAAGGAGAAGGAGAAGGGGATGGGGAAAAGGAAGGTGAAGGGAACTGGACAGGAAAAGAGAAGAGAAAGAGGAAAGGAAAAGTAAAGGTGAATGAGAAGGAGAGGGAGAGGGAGAAAGGAAAGAAAAAGGGAAACAGGAAAGTGAAAAGGAAAGGTTTTATTTTTCCAATGTCTTCATTTCAGAAAGGGAAAGAAGACAAAAACATTTTTTGTCATTCAATTCTAAAAATATTTAGATTCAAATTATTTAATACCAGTGGAAATCTGTAGTACCAAAAACAAAATAAAGCAAAATCCCTAAAAGCATTTGATGATATTTTTCTAATCAAAACAGTCCTGCTTTGGTCAGGAAATGAGAGGAGGGGTAAAATCTGCTTGTCTTTAGCTGAAACACTGCACAATGGTAAACTAGTACCTTTTCTGAAAGAAGAGTACATTTTCCACGTTTCCTGCCTGAATAAGAGGTCACAATCCTATCTCCTCTGCTCACGTAGGACCTTTCAAGGAAGATATTAGTCTCATGCAACACATCATCATTTGGTCCTGGTTACTAAGGCAACTCCTTGTGTATGGCAGATACTGTAGAATCAGGGCTGAATCAGATTTGTTCAGCCTTCACATTAGGGTTCTCAGGATGGTCTTGTAATAATTCTGTCTCATAAAATAAGTTGTCTCATCTCGGCATGTCTCATAATATAAGCTTTTATTCCCAGAAAGATAATAGAATTGCTTGGAGCTTCCACGTTTTAGAAGAACAGCTTTGTTGAGTTAACAAGTCCTCCTGTCACAAGTCTCCTCATGAGACATTTTGAATGTCTGCCTACAATCCAGATAGTTTGATTCAAATGTTTTAATTTTGAATACTGTGATTTATTTATTGTACTTTTATGCCCAGCTAGAGCTATATGTGTAAACTAGAATATAATCAATAATGCAAGGAATCTAATCTGTTCTAAATGCAGATGCTGCTAAGGTCAGAAGTCAGGGTTAGTGAAAGAGAAAATGATAGCAATTTAATAGCTTTTTTTTTTTTTTTTTTTTTTTTTNTTTTTTTTTTTTTTAAATTTGCTGACCTTATTGAGCTGCACACTAGTTTACAGCTGCCAGATGGAAGGGAAGTGGTGGGAAGTGGGAGGGAAAGTTTAATATAGAAGACTGAGCTGGGGTAGGTTAACATGAAAACTGTTTAGTTTCCTATTTACTTTCTTCCGTCTTACCCACTAATCCCATTGGATATTTGGAATTAGAGAAGCCCAGCCTTACTTACTATAAACCACAATGCTTTTGAAACTGACATGATTTAACCTAGCAAGGAATTTAAATCCTGTTCTAAACCTCAATCCTTGCCTGCTCAAAGTCACTTAAACTTTCTATGAAGTTCTTATTATATTTACAGGGTTTTGTCTAAGTGTGCCCTGAACTAGTGTATATTTCCTCTCAGTTGCCTCTTGTTCTCCTCTTGCTCAAACAAATCCAGAGCAATTAGCTCACCAGCCYAATTTGAACTGTTGCTCACAACAGTAAGAGCTCTATGTCCTCCCTGATCAATCTGTATAACACTTTGTGTCATTTACAATGAGTCAAATTATCTGCTTGCATTGTATTTACAAAAGCACAATACTGACTTAACAGATTTCTGGGCCCAGAGGTGAGATCTGTGTGGAAACAAAAGCTCTTTGAATTTCTTGCACATAGAAGAGTTCAGTATTACTGTTAGCTTGTTTGGAAAGTGAATGCAAATAAATACACTCTTGGCATTTTTTTAACTTGAAGGATTATACTTTCAGTAACGTATCAGAAAGTAGTTTATCTTTGATACTTTACCTATTATATCCACATTTGAATTTCAGTTCTTATCAGTTCATAAACGGAAACTACTTCAGAGAAAGCAAGGACAGTATTTATCATGTTTTACTGGAAAAAGAACAGAAGAATATTCCTCTTCTACTCAACCAATATGCTTCTTGTAATGATACCTTCTCTTTCTTGTACCTCCACTCATTGTTTTTGTCAAACCTTTGGCTGAGCATTCAATTAAATTTACTTAGCACAAATGCATTAAAAGTGTTTATTTTATACAAAAGTAAAAACCAAAAAAAAAAAAAAAAGAAAGCTTTCGTTACTTATTGCATTTTGGATAACCCTGCCACTATCCATCTTCAATATGGTAATATGTTACATCATGTAATGTATGTTTTAAAAGCCTGGTAGCTCTGGGAACTGAGAGCTCTTGGCTGGAAAATGTTTCTCAATTAATTTTTAATGTTGGTGTTTCTCATTCCTGGGAAAGATAAGTTGGCACTGTGCGTGAATGACTCTATACTCTTCTCCATACAGTTCTCCATATACTACTAACTACTATACTAACTCCATATATATATATTTTATATGTATATATATATACACTATCTCCATATAGTTTTCCAGATACTACTAACTACTAAGTTAGTAGTATCAGGCTTTCTGTCGTATTTCAAAGATTGCATAATAAACTAAAAATAAATAGTGTTGTAACTCAATTCTTAAATATTTCATTAAATTTTATAAGCATAGGCAGAAGGTAAAAGAGGCAGGTCTATGTGTTTTGTTTTGTTTTGTTTTGTTTTTCACAAAACTTGCAAGTTGGCAAGCAACTAGTTTGCCATTACTCCTCATAATATTTTTTCATACATGCTTTTTTATTATTATTTCTAACTCCTCCTTCACTGTGGAGGAGTGAATATGCATTTCGTAAAATCCATGAAGGTGTCTGTGTATGTAGCTATGAGGGAAAAACCTTCCCGTTCCTTCCATCTCATCCCAGATAAGAGTCAGAGCAATCATAGAAAACGGCATGCAAGAGAATACGTGAATGGCACTGCAACCACCAAAGTTTAATGGTTAGGGAGAGCAGGGAGCTGAATAGGAATAAAGGTGGATGCAGATTTCAGAAAACTGCAGAAAAATACACATTTAAGAGCAGCTTTCAAAGAAGATTTAACAAGTCAGTCATTACATGTTAATTATTGTTAATGGCAAGACTGAAAATACAAGCCATGTATCTCCTTCGAAAATAATTAGATATAATTAAATATTTGCATAGCATATAGAAACATATTTTAGAGGAAATCAGTCCAATGTCTGTGTATGCATATGACAAATGTACTGGAATCTTACGAAATGCCCAATAATTGTGTGTTCATCAGGTTTGATAAGACTTTTCAGTGGTTCCAAGTATCTCAGTGTATATTTTAATTTTAGAAGGGTTTTCAGGTACTCTCTTTTCTAAAAATTAGGATTGTTTCTTTTTCTTCTTTATATCTGCCTAATAGCATTAATCCCATTCTGCATTCCAGACACTTGGGACCTAGAATTCAAGTTCCTTGCACTTGCAGCAAGCTTTACTATGTTTGCTAGCTTTTCTGTGTCACATATTTGGGAAAAGTCTTTTTATTCAATTAGTTGATGGATAATGTTGATTTCCTTTGCAAATATTCTTAAAACATTTAGTATGTGAAAAAAAATATAAATATTAATAACAAAAACAATAAAAGAGATTTAATATGGTTGTTACAATTGGTATTCAGTCATCATAACTCTCAGTCAAATGACTGGCAGTGTTAATGGAGGAGATACAGATCACCCAGATGTCTTCAGTAACTGGATTACTACATGGAACATCTTCTACTTGCTCAGTAAAAAAGTGTGAAGTATTATTAATACATAATTATAACCCTCATTAAGAAAATGTAATTATTGGTAAACATTCTGGGAACAATAAAGAATTTGAATAGATGTTATCTATGGAGATCCTTGATTGAATAGCTCTGTTTAAACTATTCCTTCCTGATTTTTTTGCCATTTTTCTGCTGTAGGATTTATAGTTGGATTATTTCTATCACTTGGATAATCCAAGTTGTCCAGACCTATTCTACTGATTGATACTTTAAGTATATCTTTCTGTTTATTATGCAAATTTAAGCAGAGTAAGGGACACAGTCTTTTTCTAGCTGACTTTAGCCTTTAAACAAATGAGTAGCATTGACAACAGAATAAATAACTTAGCAAGCCCTTCACTAGGCCACTTTTTGTCTACAAGCTATACCAAACAAGCAAGCAAGTAAGCAATACCAAACAAGGAATTGCAGAGGTAGGAAACAAATAGCCTACACAAATCCTATTCCTTTGTGCTGAGACAATCTTATTGGCATGATGGCTTTGGGTGGAGGTCTAATCTGCTACACCTGCAAAGTAGCTGGAGGCTTTTTAAAAAGGTGGTAATGAGCTTTTGCTTTCAGGGAGGAGAAGCAGAATGAAGACTGTTAGAGCAGTTGTGGCCTCACTCCACTGTTCTGAGGATTCCTGGCTCAGGTCCTTTGCAAGGACTATGCTGCTGTTCCTTGGCCTTGTTCTGTGGGGGGCTGCTGCAGCTCTGGCCTTTAGTGGAGCTTTTGTGATCATGATGTACAAGAACTACAGGTGTTTCCTTCAGGGCTCTTTTTTGCCTCTCCCCGGCTGGCTGGCTATTGCAGCTGCGTTTCTTCTGCTGCCCACTGGCATTTTAGCTATTTCTATTTCTGCTAAGAACTCCCGCTATCGGCAAGGTGTGCTCATGTACTTGCTGCTGATACTTCTCTGTCTAGAAATGTCTTCAGCTCTTCTGGCACAGATCTACTCTACTAGGATGACGTCTGAACTGAAAAGCACTATGGGGCACCTCTTCTATCACTACAATGGACCATATTCTGAGAATCCAGGCAGTAAGGCCGTGGATAAAATCCAGAGGAAGCTGCAGTGTTGTGGAATCCAGAACTACACTGACTGGCTAACAACATCAACTGTGTCTTGGCATCTTCAGACTGAGAAAGCATGTGCTCCTGAAAGCTGTTGTAAGGAGAAACACTCTCGTTGCAGGGATGACATATGTCAGCTGGAACATCTTTTTCAAGAGGGCTGTCTAAGGAAGCTGGAAGACCAAATGCATTTTGTTATGCTCTATTTGTTTTGGTGCTGTGTTGTGCTAGGTATCTTGGAATTGTTGGCTGGTTTCAGCAATGGCATCCTCATGAGGCATCAGCCTTTCCAAGACTTCCGAATTCTTGACTCAACTGTCTTCTCATAGTCCTTGAAACACTGTCGACTTTGCTGACCTGAATGGGCATTGGGCTGGTTTTGTATCACTTGGTGTGTTAAAAGAAATGTTTTCTTTTAAAAATAAATTTGCATATAAATCAAACTATTCACTGCTGGTTTTATTTTCTTTAATATTAGACTGTATCATTCTTTTTCCAGCTCTTCRGTAGGAAACCTTCAACAAGTCTTCCTGATGGGAGTCTGAGCAGTAGGGAAAGGGTCTTCATTATATGCAAACATAATTCTTCTAATTGTGAGAGGAAGTAAGTATAGGATAGATATAAGTGGATGTCTTGACCCAAAACATGAAACTATTAGAAGAAGATTAGTCAATCTTCTTTTCCAAAAACATAATGTGGAGTCTTATGCATGCTTGTGGAGCAATATGATGCATTTTTTCATGAGCTTGGCAGGCAGCTAACTAGGCACTGCCTTGAGGTTTGCTTTACTGAAAAGACCATGAAAACGTACCGGATGTGACATAGCAATCACTGAACTTAATAGAAAACAAAGTGAGAAGTTAACAAAAATTGCCAACAGTGTTTTGAAGGGTGGCTGGATTTCACAATTAGCTAAGATATGTGGAAGTATTTTCACAGGTCATTAGCGACCACATCAGTAGCTTCATATAGCACGGAGAAGACTAGTTAGCTGTATCAGATATGTCAAACTTGTATATGGATTTGGCAATTAGGTGCCTATAGTTCATTTGAGAAGAAACAAAGAGGGATAAAGGGGGAGGTCAAGATGGATGGGGCAGTATATCTATATCAGTCATCTCACATATGGTATAAGGGCTACCAGTCAAGGTGTCTGTCTGTAGCCTGAGCCTGATTGTTGCAGTCTATCCTATCCTCTTACTAATTTTATTTCTAGATGTTTTCATGGGATATTGCGCTCTCTCTCTCTCTCTCTCTCTCTCTCTCTCTCTCTCTCTCTCTCTCTGCTGAAAGATTAAGTTCTAGCAACCAGCAAAGGATCTGTATTCAGATATTCACCTAGCTCTTGGTGCCAGGAGTGGGAGACAGAGCGGTGTGCATGCCTGTGCGCTTCCCAAGGACACTTCAATCCTGTATGTGTAACATCAGGGTTGAGTAGTTGATGAGAGGGAGGGGGGCTGATGAGTAGGAGCTGATGACCAGCTGAGAGTTATTTGTACACCTGCAAGCAATCAGGTTTGGTGTTTGACCAATAATTGAGTAAGCCACCCAAGGTCTGTGAATAGATGGATTTAGAGCTCTTGCTAACATTTGAGTGACTCATGAACAGAAGGATACTTATGATTCCAGATAATGAGAATGTGTATGTTTTCACCAGTCAACTTCAACCATCTTCAGCCAGAGAGGAAAGAAAGAGGACTACACTTCTGTAATCTTTTCCATGTGAGTGTTGGTGGAATTTTTGGAGGGGGCTGGTAAATGCACTATTCTGACTTTGTTGGATTTGTGTACATGTACATGTGCATGCCTGGGAGTATGTGTCTCTCTGGGATGTGCTCAATTTGGATGTGCAGGATGGATATGCAAATGAAAACATTAATAGACACATTAGCCTGGGAGGACAATGAACATTCAGTGCTGTAAGAATGAAGTGCAAGAATGCAAGTGCTGCAATGAACATTCAGTTCAGCTTTACCAGCCTGGAAATGAGGAACATCCTGGGTCTCAAATTCCATTGGATTCAGAAATTACCTTACTATCTGCACTTAGAGTCCACTATATCATTACTGCTTTTAAGTTTTCTAGCAAATGTCAGCTATTTTACAGAAAAAAATTGGAGCTCCAAATATCTAAGTATATTAATTCTTAATAATTAGTTCTTCCTAATAATAATTATTTCTTCCTAATTCTAATTCTTCCTAAAAATAATATTTAATTCTTCCTTATTAGGAAGAATTTTTCAAAGCAAAAAAGTCAAAAAGCTATATTTTATTATACCATAAAAGAAACCATTCCTTCCAGTTAGCTTGGCATCTAATGCATGTAGCAGTTAAACTATTTTATCTTCTTTACTGAAACAACTGGGGATTTATGGCTTTGCAGTATCTGAAATCATAAATATTTTGTGATACAGAAGTTTTAATACAACATTACTAAGACACAATGCAACTGGAGTGATGAGGACTGACCCAGGAATAAACTGAGGTTGATGAAGAAAGAAAAAAATAAGATCATAGAATCATAGAATGCCCAAGGTTGKAAGGGACCTCAGAGGTCATCAAGTCCAACCCCCCTGCACACGCAGGGTCACCTAGAGCACGTGGCACAGGGCTGCATCCAAGCGGGTTTTAAAGATCTCCAAAGAAGGAGACTCCACAACCTCTCTGGGCAGCCTGTTCCAGTGCTTTGTCACCCTCACAGTGAAGAAATGCTTCCTTAAGTTCCTGTGGAACTTCCGATGCTTCAGTTTGAAGCCATTTCCTCTAGTCCTATCACTGTCCACCACAGAAAAGAAGCCTGCCCCCTCCTCCTCCCTCCCTCCCTTAAGGTATTTATACATACTGATCAGGTCCCCCCTCAGCCTTCTCTTCTCCAGSCTGAACAGGCCCAGCTCTCTCAGCCTTTGCTCATATGGCAGATGTTCCAGGCCCCTGATCATCCTGGTAGCCCTGCGAAGATTGTAGTGAATGTAGTACCTTTTTCCTATCTGCCTTTCTTAAGGACATTTTATTTTCTCCTTGGATCATTTATTTTCCTTTGAAACATTCCCATGAAGTTGTTAGTCCAAATCTTTTAAATAATGCTCACCCACAAGTAGAGAAGAAGCATTTTCAAAATGGTTAAAGAAGAGAAATACCGATACGGTTGTCCACACCTCCCCTTTAGTCCAGGAAAAGAAGGTCATGTCTTTTACAGCTTCTTCTTACTTTAATAAGAAAACAGCAAAATAAATAAAGAAAAAGAAGTGATTTTCTTGTAAGAAATGTTTTTAGGAATTAAATTTGGCAGGCAGTTCTTTTTGGTTTTTCTAAAGATAATGCATCTACAAAAGTTCCTTTGACATATCAGACTGATGATCTCAAATATTGTAAGAATAAAACTGTATATGGAAGGATGCATGAGAAAACTACTACACCTATGGAACAGTTCATATCTCATAATCAATAAATATACCAAATAACGAATATATTCTCCCCTTGTACTTATGTTGTATTATGCATTTTGATGCTAAGTGTTTCCTTCTGGACAGGAGCAACACTTTAAAAAATGATTAAAAGTTTCTGAAATGCAAATGGCACTCATTTTGAGCAATGGCAGTATATTTCTGTTATATGATACCAAGATAATTGGATGACACTGTAACATATAAATTGCATCCTTTTTTTTCGATAAGCTCTCTAGACGTTTTTTATTCCTGTATAAACAAACAACTGTGAGGATAGGCAGCAGCCGACTTACACTCAACATTTCTACAAATTTTGTTGCTCTGGGTCCAAAGGAGAGAAACTGATGAAAGAAATTTATGACCAGAGCAAAGGTTGAGAAGGCATCCTATAATTACAATTTTATAAAGCTCACTGAAAGATTGATGGAGATATCACTGTGATACCTTTCTTATTAGAAGACAACTATCAAAAGACAGAGTTAACATTAAAAAGCAAAATATATCATTGCAGACCTTTAGCGATCTCTTTCCACAAAATCCCTCTAGGATAGAACCTTTATAATTGACAGAGCGAGCTGTCTGCAGTGCTACAGCCTGGCCATTTCGAAGAAGACTGATGCTTTCTAACTCCTTTTCTAACTCCATACTTTTAAAATGGAACAGAAGATAATAATGTCATACCTTATGGTATGAGTTGAGTGAACTAGAAAAAGATTTGGTATTTTTCTAGCAGCTGCTATTTCAAATAAGAGAAAGAAATTCCCTTTTGTGTGTTGTCTCTTGAAATCACAACTTTTCCAAAGCAGTAGAAAGTTTTTTGAATGTTTCTGAGGTGGAAATGGCAAACATACTTAATTGATATCTGAAGCACCAAAGAAGAAAAGGCTTGGTGTCTTCTGCTGCTATTAATGCTTTTGGATGACAGCAATCACACTTTGCCCTAAAGTTCACCTTCCCTTTTTTCATTTTATTTTTCTGTTAAGGAAACAGTCATATCTTTAAGAATATAAACATTCTGCTATTGCTTGCTGTATTCTATGAATCACTTTAGAAATGTATGGAAACCCTGTTTTCCATTTAGAGTGGATAGTTTTACTGAAGAATTCAGACACCTCCGATACTGAGTTTAAATGACTCACTGTCAGTCTGAAAAATCACAGAAATTTATTTTGTATTGGGTTTGATGTCATCTATTTTCTTCAGCACTGAAAAGCTAAGCATCTTCTAGGGGAGTACTCAGCATATAAAAGGACCACTCTGAAGACAGCTGGGCATACGATTCACTCAGTTTTGTCTGGAAAACTCACGCTGGCAGAGCTACACAGAAACATATATTTGTTTTTCAGTTCCACATCTTAAAATAGGAGCAAAATGGTCTCATTTTTCTGGCACAAGATTTGCATGAACCCAGCTTTACCTGGGAAATGCTAGAAGATGAGAAGTTGGCACAAGTCAAGCAAGTCAATGCACTGTGCATCCATACTGCTGCTACAGCTAGTAAATAGTAAGTTTCTTTGAGAAATTAAGCTGCTAGTGGGAAAAAAAAGATTAATACTGTGTTTAAGTCATGAGAGATGAAGGTAAGGGACTAAAGCTGTGGAGAAAATCCAGGAACAATTGGCAATCCTTAGATAACTCACTCATGTATTTCTTTCACTTTTTCTATTTTTCTACTCTAATTTTGTATTCTACTCTATATATATAGCGAAAATTTCTTCCAACGTAACATATATGTGCTTCAGAAAGAGAATATTTGAATACATAATATGTGATTTATTTGTATAGGTATACATATTTAAACAGAGATTTTGCTTTGATATTGTGGATGACTGTTCAGCTGGTAACTGTATACAAACAACTGTGCAAAATATATTTCAGAGTTCTTCTGTGTCTTGCACAGACTTCAAATTCATGAAAAACAGAAGCTGGCCACTGTATGAGAGTTTTATCATTTCTTCCCAAAATTAAGTCTTTTTTAAATATAAGAACTATAGACCACTGAAAACGCCCTAGAGACTAACATAAAGAAAACTCTCATCTGTCTCTTCACCTTTTATATTATGCTTTTATATTATGTCAATAACTGTCTGTTCTGCTAACAATTCTGTTTTTGTTAAGTTTTAAATTGTGAATCTCTTACCTTTATTTATCTGATAAGAAGATTAAGCAGAATAGAGCTTCGTTTGTGAGTTAAAGGTATAATGTTACCTGATAATAAATGATGATAATAAAAAAGTTTTTAAACTTAATTGACTTAAAACCAAAGTAAAAAAAAAAAAAAATAAAGTCAGGCTTGGTTAAAAAAATGGAAGAAAAAATCATCAAATTGGAAAAAATCTCTTCCAAAGAGTCAGAAACTCACTCAACTAACTATTCAGACAATACAAAGCCTTAATCCAGACTTTCTCCTCTGTGGTCATCTTTTAAAAGCCATTGAGCAAATGTCATCAGGTGTCAGCAGTTATTAACATGCAGCAAATAACCTACTAATGAAATTGCAGAGGTTTTGTAAAATCCCTGCTTAGCCTTGTACTGAGCCAGTAGAAAGAGGAAAAAAAAATATATATATATATACCAGAAGAGAATATATACCAGAAGAAAAGAATATACCAGAAAGGAAGAGTATTGAAATGCAGACTAGCTGTGCATGGTGTGTATTGAGTGACAATGAAAAATCACTGCTATTAAATAAAAATAATAATTTCAACAGTTAGTTGCTTCTTTTTTTTTTTTTCTTTCATGCAAATTTAGAGCTATTTTTATGTTCTCAACTAACCAGAACATCACACTAGATTCTCAGGAGCTCAAAAGTCTAAATGGATACYATGAAAAGTTCATTCTATAAAATAGTATGCCTCACTCTCTGAGCAAAACATAACAAAGCAAACAATAGCAACAACAAAAAAACCCCACTCCCTTGCAAAAAAAAAAATAGTCTCAGGAAATGGAAAATTGCTTAGGTGGGTGGCAGAAGAACAAGCCTAAAGGTATACGTCAGCAGTATAACAGTAGAAAGATTTTAAGGTTAGAATATATCAAAGGATCAAAATGATTCCCACAGTCACACGATCTCTATAAGAAAGAGTGGAAAATCCAGGCTTCTCCTGAAAAAAAAAAAAAAAAAAAAAAAAAAAAAAAAAAAAAAAAAAAAGCATGTGACTCTCTAGCTCATGTCTTCTGTTTTGTTAAGTAAATATGCTACCATTAGGATAGTCTCTGGTAGATAAAACCAACTGTTCCTTGTTGGTGACACTCAGTTCTAACTCATCAAGGTTTTCCATTCTTCATTTCATTAAATACCTTTAGATTTGATATCTTGATAAAAGTGAATGGTTTAGGTACACAAGAATCAACTTGGATGTGCAATAATTTCAAAATGCAACTCTTACTTCGAAGCTCATTCTGAGTGAGATCACACAGTATCATTAATAACTTTAAAAACTAGACAAGACTGTGGCATTAATTTCCACATAAATGTCTCAGCTATCTCAAAAAAATACCTATACTGGGAGTAAAATTCTCCCAGACTGGTAAAAAGTACTGATGAAAAATGGTATATTTTCATAATTTCCTTCATCATATCCATTTAGTTCAATGTCACAATCCTTTTTAATAATGTTATTAGCACATAGTTTTGACTTTGTATCTGGTTTTCAGGACACAGAGAATGATTGTGGTTTGTTGGCAGTATTGCATGTCTCTTCAAACCAACTGGATGTCATGTAATATATAGTTGCTTAAACTAGCACCAGCAAAATGAAGAACTTGGTTCTGTTTGGTTATGTGTATTATTCTGAGATAAGAAAAGAATTTTATACTTCTTTTTCATTAAAATGGACTTTTCATCATGCATTAGGTAAAACCCCAGGGAAACAACCTTTCTGTACCCTTAATTAATCCAGTGAGTGAACATTAGGATGACTAGACAGATGGGATATAATTTGAGTACAGAAAAATTGTCATCATCCCTCTTTAATTAGTGTAATAGGATAGATCTCTTCAGATATAAGTAGATATGACAAAGATATGTTTCACATATTCAAGGGGGTAATTAAACTGCCACATGCTCCAACAATATACATACAGAACCGATTAAAAATGTGAATCTCTGAAAACAATGATGGATGAGCTCATAATGCACATATGAAAATTAGTGAGAAGGGAGGGTTGTGAAACAAATTATTTCAGTTCCTGTCTGTGAAGGCAAAAAAGGAGAAAATTTATTAAATATAAAATAGAGAAAAGTTATAAGGAAGAATTGGCAACACATGAGGAAAAATTTCTGCCTTATATAGTTTATAATAATACTTTAATCATGAAGACAGAGGCAGACAGACAGACTGTACCAACCATCAGACTGACATGTATGTTCATTGAGCTCAGGATGAAAGGTTAAGAACGTATATTTCTGAAAATACTCTTTTTTTTTTTTTTTCTTGCACAGAGCATGTTCCAAAAAAGCAAACAAAAGCGAAATATTCTGTTTCCATAGCAGGCTTGAAAATTGACTTTGATTTTCATTACTTTCTGCAGACAGTTCTTTAACCTGGCAATAAAAGACTATTTCATGACTTAAAAAAAAATCAGAATTTTTGTTGACCAAGTCAACATATTGCTTTCCTCTGGAAGAAAAGCAATGATGAAAAGTCTAGATGATTCTGGGAAGAGTCACACATGTAGGCAGTTCCTTTAAATGCCTGTATAAATCCTGAAATTATTTGTGCATTCAGTCTCCAATGTCTTTATGGAATGATTGTTCTTGCTCAGAATCACAGCAAAACTCTAATTCTACTGGAGCTGCATCAAAATTCCATGTTACTGCAACACCAGAAAGTCTTGGCATAAACTAGGTGGGCAAGAAAATTAAGGGAAAATGGGGCTCTCTTGAACTGTAGAATTTGCCGTCAGAATATCAGATATTGGATATACAAAAAGGTAAACAAGATGAAAGAAAAATGTACTTAAACTTCAGTGCTGTTGGAGTTATGCTGCTTAAAGAACAGTAGGCATACTGAGTTTGGATCTAGTCATATTGTTCTCCCTATCCTACTTCACAATGTCTCTTTATCTGTGCTTGTATTCTATGGAAAGTGATATTGCTGCTACCACTATCTGAAGATTGCAGCAGGTAAAAAATCTTTATAACAAATCTCATCATCCCACTTCACTTGGTAGTTTTAATTTCATTTTTAAAATAAATACTACTCCCTAGCAGATAAATTACACTTCCAGACAGATATTCAGTCTGTTGGTTTTGCATCTACCTCCCCGGCAGAACTTTAGCTAACAGGCAATTGTGCTAGTACAGAATGATCAGACAGTTTTTCTTCATGGCCTTCTAATGTGTTGGAGCATTGTGCCATCAAGGCCACAGTTCTCAGATTTATTTATCTTAATTTTCTCTTTTCCAAATGAGTTGCACAGTTGCATTTTGATAGCACAAATATCTTGGCACTTACAAGTCTAAATCAAACATATATCCTTAGCCAAAAACATTTGAGTTAATATATATCAAAACAAAAAAAAGTCTAAAATCCCCTTGAAAACTGCTTCAAAAATAAATTTCAATTCTAGACATTCAGCCACCAGATCAGTCTTTTTATTTATTTTCTGTCATTTTCATTATGATTTATTTTTTTCTATATAAATAATCCCTGTGCTCTTCTCAGCAAGTTATTTCATTTTTAGGAGATAGGAATCATTCATTTCCTGACAATGGAAACTCATGAAACAATATATTGATAATTACAGACAGTGGAGCTAGTGGTTATGAGGTAAATTATTTTTGTGAGTGCTTTATGTTTTATGCTCAAAGTTTCCAGCAATGATACTGAGGACATTTTCTCTGGGCAGAAGAGACCTGTGCAAAGAACACTGAAATAGCTGTTGGACTTGGGGTTAATGCTTTCAGCATTTGCAGCTCTCATTGAGCCGACAGAAGCAGAATGTGCTTGGCTCCGGGATTTGCAGCTGGCTGTTTCTTGAAACTTATATTTTATGAAAATGACTCTAATACAGTTCAAGTTTAATGCATGCTTTGAAAAGGAAACTTTAGCTTTTATATACAAGTGTGAGGCTATTTTTACTTCCATTCATGGAAGGACATTCAGGTTGGAGATGTCTGAGGACAGTACTGCCTTCTTATTTTCTAGTATTCTGATACTAGATCTGATTCTCATCCATTCTACTTCATAAGAGTTGAGATGGCGAATCTGAGGGGGAAAAATACAATTTTCACTATGTTTTGCAAAAGTATTTACATTTAAGTCAGAAGTAATATAAATTTCTTATTATTTGAACCTCTTCTACACTGGTCATTCTAGATTGATTGTTATCTGCCATGTGTAATACCTCTTGCAGGCCCATACCCCACCGGAAGCAATAACAGATTTTCCTGCAGCTATTACAAGAAACTAACATAGTTATGTCATGAGAGACATAACTCATGAGAGGCTAATAAACAAAACAATTAGGGAATCCCTCAGATACATTGAACCATATGTTAGTTTTTGATTTCAGTAAAGCGAACTATAAGAAGAAAAGCCAATGCAATAACCAAAGCACCTGAATAATTTGCTGTTAACTATTGAGTAACCTTTCTGAAGAGTCTAATCTTCTAGGCCTGATATCTTCACGAAGAAAATTAAAACAGCTGAGCCTCAGTGGTCATGAATACATAGAGAAATATTTTTATTTAAATAGTTTAAGATAATTCAGATCATTTTAACTGAAAATTATTTAAGATCCCTGCCTGGAGATGGTTAGCTTATGTCCTTTCCTATGTCAAGGAAATTTCAAGGATACATAAAGTATGTCAAGCAGAAGTAGAGAAACAGCAGCAACACATACAGCCATGAGTCTTCTCAGCTTTGGACTGAATGCAGAGAGATTTGCAGAGGAAAGAAGGAAAGTTAYAACAGAGCTCAACTTTTGAGTGATCCACAAGACAGTTTCTATAAAAATAAGAACTGTGAAAGATGGTATCCTGCTCACTAGAGGGGGCACATGCGTTTTTGACAATACCCTGGCCAATCCAATAAGAAGGACCCCAACCTATGAACTTGAGCAAAGGAGATAGTTATTGAGGCCATTGCAGTCATCAAAACAGGAGTCAAGTGATTCCTCTGGGTATTGAATGAATCTTAAGAAGCATCTAAAAAAGATAAGACTTTAGGGAAAGAGGTGTCCAAGGAGCTGTTAATAATCAAGCATCATGGGCAAAAGGGACAGGAAACCTAMAAGGATGAGTAAGCTACTCCTGTCAAAGCTCAAGCAGAAGAATGAAGTATTCAGATAATGGATAAATAGACAGAGTACTTGAGAGGAATATAGGAATATTGTCAGGATATACAGGAATATGATAAAGAAGAAAATGATTATTTATTTTTCAGAATTAAATTTGGCAAGCGCTGTAAAGGACAGCAAGGAGGGCTTCTTCAAATTCATCTGTAATGAAAGGAGGACTAGAAGAAATGTGGGTCAGTTGCTGAGCGGTGTTGATGCCCAGAAGACAAAGTAGGAAGGGAAGACAGCGTTCCTGAATGACTTCTTGCTTCGGTTTTTCTGCTAAGGCCAACCCTCAGCAATGCCAGAATGTGGAGACAAGACAGGAGGTCTGGAGAAAAGAAGACTTTGCCTTTCTTGAAGAGGGATGGGTAAGAGAAAATTTAGGCAAACCTGGTATCCAAATGCATGGGCTCACATTCTATGCAACCATGAGTGTTGAGGGATTTAGCAGACATTATTGCTAAGTCATTCTCTATCATCTTGGAAAGGTCATGGAGAACAGGAGAGGGATCTGAGACTGGAAGAAAGCTCATGTCCAGTTTTCAAAAAGGTGACAAGAGGAATTCCCTGGAAAAGTGCTGGAAGAGCTCATCCCTGGAGGTCACCTCTTAATGTTAATTGCTTAAGCAACTGGATAGTCTTCTATGATGAGATAACTGTCTGGGTGGAAGAGGAGAGATAAGAGCATGTTGTCATGCACTTATCATGTTGGCAGAGACATGTTGGCTCTCTCCTCTAGAGATAGAAAGAAAATTCTTTCTCCCAGGAAAGCGGTGAGAGTAGCTGTGGAAACTTGAGTTTCAACAGCACTACCCACTGCCTTTCACACAGCCTGGGCAGACTTACTTGCCTTGGTACATATGTGAGGTCTGTGGAGTCCAGACGGGATGATGTGGCTAGGGCAAATTCTTCAAAAGACACTTGTTGGCAGTGGTGGCCACTGGCACAAGCTCAGCCCACACAATTTTATCCTTYGTGTCTCATGCTAAGTAATTATCTCAGTGGTTAGCCTTCAATTAGTACACCAGTCACCCGAGCAGCTTGTGAAAGGCCAAAGCTCTCCATTAGCAGAGCTACTCGGGYCTAGCTACAGAGCACCGCTGGGCCTCGTGTGGGGCCACACTGCAGTACACTGTCATCTCCTACCCCATGGCCTGCCCAGCCCCACATCCACAGCCTTCCTGCAGAAGCCTCAACCCACCGGCTAGCCTTGGGAGACAATAAATGCGCAAATGACATTGAACGCAGCATGACCAGGGCTTTTCTCTTCTTGCACACCGCAGCACCTCTGCAGCACACTAGAAACGATGTGAATCTCCTCGGCCTTGCAACCATCATGCTGTGCAGGTTTATTTTCTTTCTTTTGGCTTAGTGAGATAGCTTGAGCAGAGACTGTCAAGGCTCACAGGATATTGCTGGATCTCCTTCTTGAGCAGCCTCCCGCAACACTGAAGAACCAGGCAAGGGAACAGTACCTGAGCAGGAAAGTGTGATTCAGGCACCAGGGATAGTTTCTAACACTAAGGCCATCTCAACAGTGCTGCTGCCTGGAAAGCTGGGGAATCTCCAGTCCTGGAGGCTTTTCCAAGTAGCTCAGTAGCTCCTAAAGAGCCATGTTCTCAAAGGCAGATGCCAGGAGAAAGCACCACCAAAAAAAGACATCTCTACCTTTTTCCCTGTTGTGCCATGCAGGACTATGTAGTTTATTTCAAGCAGATATGTAGGGTGACCTGTACTAGTGTCCTTGACCTGAGACCACTAAGTGAAGGGGTGTCCTCCCACTGGTTTTAGAGTTTAAGGAAAAGCTTCTTAAAGGAGCTTCAGACTCTTCCTCTGGGCCAGCTATGCAGACAAGGGCTRAGAATTTATCTAGTCTCCTTGCACAGCAAACTGTGGGAGTGACACATGTCACCACCTAGGTCAGATAGCCCAGAAAACCGAGTGAATGATTTGGCAGTGTCTACACTTTTACCTTCTTTGGTCAGTGTCCCTGTGAGCAGATCATGGATCCTTTTTCCCATTCTGTTCAACAGTGCTATGAAATTTTAAAAGAATATCTCTGACACTTCACTTTAGATTTCCTTATGGTTTTGCAGTATAGCACGAAATCTTTTACTGTTGCACTGACAGTTAGAGATTGCAAGGTTAGAGAGATCCACATACACTGGGGAGCAACTGCCAGAAGTCAGGCTCTGTGACCATTTTGCATAAGTTACTTTACGCTTGAGCACTGCAGTGCTATTTTCTCAAAATCTTTAAGAATTCATGCAACAGTGTTTATTTTATTTTTATTTATTTTTCCTTTTTTTTTGTACATAACAGAACATTTTCAAAATGAAATCTCATCTATTAAAAACAATGAAAATATATGTTTTAAAGTTTTACAGCTAGTCCTAGATTCTCTTATTTTTACTTTTATCTCTGCTTTTTTACCCTCCACGAGTTTGCAATCGGTTTTTACACCTTCTGAAAAATATTTTCCCATTCCACTCCAGTACATCTGAAGTACTGTGTCCACGTCTGTGCTATCTAGTACAAGACGGATGTAGAACTACTAGAGAGTCAAGTGCAGGACTAGAAGGATCATCGGGGACCTGGAACATCTGCCTTATGGGGAAAGKSTGAGAGAGCTGGGCCTGTTCAGCCTGAAGAAGAGAAGACTGAGATGGGGATCTGATTAGTTTATACATATTCCTTCAGGGAGAGAGTGAGTAGGGTGGGACCAGCCTCTTCTCAGGGGTGGTCAGCAATAGGATGAGAGGTAATGCCACAAACTGAAACAACAAAAGTTCCACAGAAACTTAAGGAAAAACTTCTTGACAGTGAGGGTGATAAAACACTGGAACAGGCTGCCATGGAGTCTCCTCTGGAGATATCCAAAATATGCTTGGATGCAATCCTGTTTAACATGTTGTAGGTGACCCTGTGTGTACAGGGCGATTGGACCAGATGATCTCCAAAGGTCCCTTCCAACCTTAATGATTTGTTGATTCTATAAATCCCCTAGGTAGCTGAAAAATTATACAAGCTGTGAAAGAATGAGAATGAAGTCTTTAATTATTACAATGATCTCTTGGTGTCACCAATGTTGCCCTTTCAAAATCTTCTTGTAATCCCTGAGTCTTAGCAGGATTGCATAAGCATGTGACTCAAATTGAAGTACAGCAACCTAAAGAGTTGTGATACAAGATGATAACACGGAATATGGAAAACAAATTTGATACAGGCCAGCCAAGCAAATGAAAAACAGAGAGCAAAATAGATTCATTCACTGTGCTCTAAGCTTGAATATTGCAATAATTGAAGATAGTATATAAGCAGAAGTGATATTTTATTTAATTTTCTCTTCTGTAAAGAAGCTTGCCTTGAGGAACCATAGCAATCAGCTCAAAAGAGTTTTTCTTTTTGTTTTGTTTTGTTTTGTTTTTTTTTTCCAGGTGTCAGGAGAGAAAATACCTTTTTCCAATTTATACCTTGGACTGCATACATTTCCCTACTGAAAGGGGATAAAATATCGTAAATGTTCTGTAACTCTCATCTGTGCAACAGAATTTTAGAACTGCTTATTTCCATGGAAACAAGTACTGTCACTGCATTAGCAAGTAGCAGAGTATTTGCAGAGAATCTAGTGTATCCTGTGTGATAGATGGATTTTATTGATGTTTTGATGTTAAGATCTAAAAACTTCCTGGAAATATAATATTTAAAATATAGAGGTATTAGTAATATGGAAACAACAGTCTAATTTGAATCAGCTAAATCACTTATTTTATAACTTGAGCATATACAAATGGCAGAGAAGGTTGTATAACGCCTATATAATAAGCAATATAACACACTGAGGAGTTGCTGTAGCCCTCCAATGACCCCATGATTCTTGAGTAAACATAGTCAACACCAAAGTAACACTGCAGACTCACACCTCAGGCACCTAGGTACTGTGGAATTTTGCACAGGATTGAAATGCGTACTGTTCTGTGCTGAAGATGCCTACTGTTATCTGCTGGTCATCTGGATTGTTCTCTGCTGGTGTGCATACTGTTATTGATGGAGGCCATCTGTTGTGCCTCCATGGTCTTGCATTGTTTGATTGAATAATGAGGTAATCTCAGAAAGGATAAATGGCAAATGATGACCTCTTGAGATCAGCACGACTAATCTTGCAATGTGAAAGAGTCTTGTATGCCTCTCCAACATGAACAGCTTGGTTACTCATAGTGTTACTTGATGACTAGACTAATTYATGCTGGTAAAAAGATGGCTGTAGCTGAATTGCAGCTATTAAAGCTGACTTACAGCTATATTATATCTGTTAGATACAACTATATGCACCTATACATATTTTTATATACATACACATATATTTATAACATACAGTTATTATTAAAAGTACATAAATGCTGGATACTAAATAATCCAGAATAAAATGTAGACATAGTCATAGCAGCTAAATAGCAGGTAGATGCTTCAGCTGACTTGTTCTTGCCATTATTGGTCATAATATTGGTCAAAATAAGAGGGTAAAATCATCAAAATTAGATGCACTGGAAAATAAGACTTAGCAGTTTGTCTGAAAAGAGTTAATGATCCTAAAAAGGAAGAACTTGCAAAGGAGAAAAGGAAATAAAAGAAGTATGACAGCATGTTATCAGTCTCTGTTACTCTGCGTTGGTTTAACAACAGCAATTGGAGCAGGGTAATACAAACACTGTTTCCACTATACTTGTGTCTGACTTGCCTGATCAGGAGCAAATGGGTGCATTTTTGCTGGTTGAAGGGAAATATTTGGAATTCTCCTCCTAACTGAATGAGGACACCTACAAAAGATGTGGGCAGGAATCAGTGACTCGCAAAGCACATGGTAGCAAGCCAAGTGTATGAAACTGCACACTGACCATCAGGCCAACCATGCATATCATATTTCATCAACAATATCTAGTTACTTCCCAGCCAATAGCTACTCAATGTTAGCAGAGCTGATATACCTTCTAGTACATTTAAGAGGACATTAGAAAACAATGAGTGGAGTCCCACCTGGGTGCCCAAAGCATGTATCCAACCTATGTGTCTAAAATTCTGCCCTCAGCGATGTTCGCGAGTGTTCTCATGAACAGTTGAGGCTCCCCATGCAGTTTGGAACGTAAGTCCTTTATTAAATCCATCCTGTTTAAACTCTTGTTTAAGCTCAGAGCATCTCCACCAGTATCTGACCCTCTCCTGCCTGCACTGTGGTCACAGCTTCATTTTAAGAAACATTAGCAAMACACAGAGCATACTGATACCAATACAAAGTAAGATGGAACATAGCTATAAACATTGTCCTTGAAGGCGCTACATAAGGCTATCAGAAAGAAGGTTTTCTCCAAAATAATCATATCAAGGAGTAACACAACCACCAGGAGTTTATAAGGTAACCAAGAGATTAGAAAGAACTTCTGCTTTTGGAACAAATATAGGTCTGCATTTAAAGCAGTGGAAAAGAAACAAGAGCAGAAGTATCAGTGCAGAAGAGGGCAGATTTCACAGAATTTTTAAGGTTGGAAGGGACCTCTACAGATCATCTAGTCCAACCTTCCTGCTCAAGCAGGCACACCTACAGCATGTGGCACAGGGTGGCATCCAGGTGGGTTTTGAAGACCTCCAGAGTAGGAGACTCCACAACCTCCCTGGGCAGCCTGTTCCACTGCTCTGTCACCCKAACAGTAAAGAAGTTGCTCCTCACCTGGACACGGAACTTCTTSTGCTTCAGCTTGTGGCCATTACCCCT
>NW_020455719.1:106733-126441 GCF_003342845.1 Nothoprocta perdicaria
TTCCCGCAGAGAGGTAGAGTCATAGTTCTGCATGATTTTCCATAAGGAAATCAAACTGAGTTAACCTGAACTGGATGGAGTGGCTGACATTCCAGAGGACTGTGATGACATTCAGAGGGACCTAGATAGCTCRGAGATTTGGGCAGTGAGGAATCCCATGAGGTTCAAGAAGGACAAGTGCAGGGTCCTGTACCTGGGGAAGAATAATTCCAGGCACCAGCACAGATTAGGGGTTGACCTTCTGGAGAGCAGCTCCACAGAGAGGGATCTGGGAATTCTGATTGTCAAAAAGATTGACATGAACCAGCAGTACCCCTGTGGCCAAGAAGGCCAAGGGGATCCTGACTGCCTTAGGAGGAGTGTTGCCAACAGACCGAGGGAAGGGGTCCTGTCCCTCTGCTCAGCTCTGGTGAGGCRGCACCTGGAGCATTGGTGGCAGTTCTGGGCTCTCCAGTGTAATAGGGACGTGGCGCTTCTAAAAGGGATTYAGCGGAGGGCAACAAACATCTCTCATATGAGGAAAGACTGAGTGAGCCAGGCCTGTTTAGCCTGGAGGAGAGAAGGTTGAGAGGGGATCTGATTAATGTGTGTAAATACCTGAGGGAAGAATGTAGGGAGGAAGAGGCCAAGCTCTTCTCAGTGGTGGTCAGTGATAAAATAAGGAATAACGGCTACAAGTCGACACACAGGAAGTTCCAGCTGCATGTGAGGAGAAACTTCTTTCTTGTGAGGGTGCCAGAGCCCTGGCACATGCTGCCCAGGGCGGTTGGGCAGTCTCCTTCTCTGGAGATCTTCCCAACCTGCCTGGATGCTGACCTGTGCCCTGTGCTCTGGGTGTCCATGTTGGAGCAGGGAGTTTTGACGAGATGATCTCTAGAGGTCCCTTCCAACCTCAGCCACTCTGTGATGCTGTGATTCTGTGATCCTGTGAACTAGTAATGTTTGTATCTTTATGGTAGGGAGGTATAGTTTCCTGACTTTTATTTCCTGCTAGAAATTTTTTCTCTCCAAAAAATTCCAAGTTATACATCTTCTGAGTTCCTCATTTGAGAGAGAATTACTTAACATAAAGAAGTGAAGAGAGACCAGTGAATGCCTTGTAGCCTTGTTCATTTTCTAAAATGAAACTGAGTATTTCCAGTATGTGCTTTTCATTCATTTTACCTAACCTGATGAGATGTCTTTTGATAAATGGAAACTGTCACTTTTGCCCAGGAAAAAAAAATGGACAATAATTCCTTTTTTTTTGTTGTTATTGTTGTTTTGATTTGTTTATTTTAGACAGCTAATTAGGCAACAGCAGAGAACAAATAGCATGATTTTCTTTGGCTTGTAAAGTTATGCTGGATTGCTGCTGCGTTTGGCAAAGTGAAGTAATCATCAGAAAAGGTTTGAATGCTCATGAGTGATGTGAGCAGCCAGGTAAGGTGTTGCCGTGGAAAGCCTATGATACATTTAACTGCAACAGTAGCTCACTTGCCTGGTCCTTCTGTTTGATGGAATAACTAGATGAGGGGATATTTGATTGCATATGAAAAAAATTAGTGAGTTTCACAGTAAATACAAGGGTAACATATTTTAGATTCTCATGGTACCACTGAAGCTGAACATATTTGCCTCATTAAGCAAAGAAGAAATACTAAATTTTTGATATAAATTGTGTTTATCTTGTGTCCTGCATTAGAAAGGTTCAAGGGTATGCGTCTGTGATATTTGTCTGTTAAGACATACAGTCTTTCAGAAGCCTCTTCCTGTCATTACTCAAAGAAGAACTATATTTTTAGTGTCACTTTTTTTTTTTTTTTTTTTTTTTTCCCCCATACAGGTAAATGGTTTTCATCTTGGAGGGCTTGAAATACATTGATATGCCATATAAATCTTTGCTCACTTTATGTACACAGATGACACGCAGATTGGTATCCTGCTGGTTTTCTTAAATGCAGAACAGCCTTTACTGTGGGCTGACATGCAAAGGACATCCTGAGGATCTCCAGTCAGTGTCTTGTCCAGTCAGACAATAATTTAAGGCAGTTCATTCGTAATGCAAGGTGTAGTAATTTTGATCAGGAATCGTTTTACGTTTCTTTTCCTCTGAAATTAATTATCAGTAGAGCAAGAGGCAATCTCTTCTCTGGAATTTTTTGTTCCTATGTCTTTGAAATATGGTCTGTGACAAAATCAAAAAAAAGTGTGTGGAAGTTCACTTTGCTACTTCTTTTCTTTCTATGGTGGTTACGTGATTTTGGTACATTGAAGAGATAACACATTTCCCCTCAGATGCCAAAAAAAAAAAAAAAAAAAAAAAAAGTAGCAAAGCTAAGCAAATGCATTTTCCAGCTTTCAAAAACCTGAGTGAAACAAAGCAAGAAGTTTTTCACAGAAGTTATTCCAGTTAAGCACCTCATGCTTAGGTTTAGTAGTTTCTTGAGAATTGTATAGATGTACAGAAAGTAAAACTTGCTTCGTTTTTTTTTCCCTCTCTCTCAATTCCAAAAAATAGTAATACTTTTTGATCATTACTCATTCATATGCCCTAATTGATGTGGTCCTGTCAAACACATA
This sequence comes from Nothoprocta perdicaria, assembly GCF_003342845.1. Lineage (NCBI taxonomy): Eukaryota > Metazoa > Chordata > Aves > Tinamiformes > Tinamidae > Nothoprocta > Nothoprocta perdicaria. The sequence goes on from NW_020455719.1 coordinate 109,296, forward strand.
TGTCCTCACTGAGAATTGCTACAGCAATCTTTTGTTCCACTTTTTCATTCCTTCTTTGCTTGCTGGGGTATGAGCTATAAATTTAATGCTAAAAACATCTCACAGTTTACTGCAACCCATTTCTGTCCCTTCACACATGACACACACATACAAACACATAATATTATAGTCAACTCTTGTTGTTCATCATGTTACCCGTTTAGCTGTTTTTCTTGGAAGAAAAAAATTGCTTAGTTGGAATACAGTTAGTTAGCTAACCCTAGTGAGTGCACATTGGAAGTGTACATGAGGTTATGTAATCTATCTGCAAGAATTTCAAGAGTAGGTGCCTTACTATTATTCTCAAAGGGAACCATTCAATTAGCAAGTGTATTTCCTACTAATTTAAGTAAACATTAAATGTTCCACTGTATGACTTCATGAACATTCTTTGAGGATCTGTGGTAGTAGAGAGAGAAAGCAATTTAATGCTGATCAGAGTTAGTAACACATTTGCATCATGCACCATAAATATTGCTGGCTGAATTATTCATTGCAAACTATATTCATGAAGGAGGTGACTCGTTTTTCTCTTCTTCTAGTGATTCACGGGCTGTGTTTCATATGAACAGCATGTTTTAAGCCCCATTAACTTCTTGACGGAAGTGTATTAATTTCTGCAAATATGGTTTAGCACTGCTTTGTACTTGCCAGCATGTAGACAGTATTTTATGGGCAATTCTAAAGCCATTTACTTTTTCTGTCTCTTGTTTAATAGTCAATGGGTGTAATTGTTCAACTTAAATAGATTCATAGGACCTATGGGGGTAAACAGATTTAATTCAAAACTTAAATTTTGCAAAACAAGATTTTTTTTTGATATAAAATTGAAGACTGACATAAAAATCAATCATATTACAGAAYATGTCTCAAAGCCAAGAGCTGTTTTATCAACAATTTTTGTTCCCTTCCTGTAGTGTTTGAGCTCGAATATATCTGTAAATGAACTGAATAATTGAGAAATTGGAAATGAAAGCCAACAAGCAAAGTGAGATTTGTCATGTTTTGACAGTTTTTCTTTTGTGGGACTAGCTGAAAGCAGCCATTCTGCAGCTGAGATGCAATTTCATTCACTTAGTACAGTGAAAAATCACCATCTACAGAACAATATTCTTGTCAAAACACACATAGTTTTTTAGAAAAAGGTCATTTTGGATGTTTCTCTCTTTACATTGAGAAATGTAAAACTTCTAATTATGATTGGACTAATTCTGATATCTAATAATCTTCTTTTCTATATCTCCCTTTTCAATTTTGCCACTTCATAATCAAATAATCTTCCAGGCAAGCAGCCTCCCACCCCCAACATGGCCCATTTTTTTTTTTCTCTTTTTTCCTGCCTCTTATAGGCTTATGGGCAAGTCTCCATTCTATCATTAATTGGAACATGCAAAGATATTGTCCATGCATGTGGGTGATGGAGTAAGGAGGATAAAAACCCATCTAGATTTCAAAAAGATAAGGGAAAAGGGGACAAGAAAAAGCTTCTGTAAACACATAAGAAGCAAAAGGAAGAATAGGGAGAATGTAGGCCTCCTAATGAATGAGGCCAGAACCTGGGTAAAAAAGGACCCTGAAAATGCAGCAGTACTGAATGTACTAGACTGGCTCTCAGGAATCCCAAGGCCCTGGGCCCTTGAGTAAGGAAGCCTGGAGTAATGAGGATTTTGCAGTGAAGAATCAGGTTAGCGAATATGGGACATAGATGAATCCATGAACCTGGATAGAATGCACCCATGTCTGACAAAATGGACAGAATGAGTGCTCACAAAACTGTTCAATGTCATTGCAAAATATTGCAAAACATTGCAAAACTGTTCAATGTCATTGTAAATCACTTTCCATTGCCTTTGAAATGGAGGAGCAGTATCTCCAGAAACTGCAGAAATCAAGAGACGTTTCTGAGGACTGAAAGAAAGCAAATTTCATTCCTATCCCAAGAAGAGCAAGAAGGAGGATCCAGGGAAATGCAGACCAGTCAGCCTTTTGTCAGTCCCTGGGCAGGCAATGGAGCACCTGAACCTGGATACTTCTTTCAGACATGTGAAGGACAGTAAGATGATTGGGAGTTGTCAACATGGATTCACCAAGTGGAAATTGTGTTTAACCAACCTTCTGCATAATGACTTTCTAAGTAGATAAAGAGAGAGAGGTGAATGTTTTCTACCTTAACTTCAGTATGGCTTTTTACGTTATTTCGCATAACATCCTTATAGGAAAACTGAAGAAAAGTTGGCTCAACTTCCAGGCTCAGAGCATTGTGGTTAGTTGCAGAGCACTCTGTTGGAGACTGGTTGTGTTGCTGGTGGTTTCTCAGGAGTAGATAGTAGATCTAGCTTCACTTCTTCATGATGTGAAACCAAATATACCTTCAACAAATTTGCTGATGCACCAGAAGATTGTGCTGCTCTTCAGAGAGATAATGAGAGGCTGACAAAAGGGGCAGAGAGAAACTTCATGAAGTTCATAAAGGGAAGTGCAGAGTCTGGCATCTGAGAGGGAACTTCATRCACCAATATAGGCTGGAGACCTTGTCCTGTCAATTGGTCTTTTCAATTTGTTTGAATATGTAAAGTGGACAAGGCTCTTCTCAATGGTGCACAGAATATGAGAAATATATATAAAAAAGGAAATTCTACTTGAATATAAGAATATACTTTTTTACAGTAAGGTGACTGAGCACAGAAACCATTGACCACAGAAGAGACTCCAAGGAGTCTCTATACTTGGAGATGTTCAAAACTCATATGGTCTTGGGCAATCTGTCTAGCTGGTCTTGCTTGAGCAAGCTAGCAAGAAAAACTATTTGGTGATTCTGTGAGATTAAACAGTTGCTACTGTTCTTAAACATGATAAGCAAATCTCAGAAAATTGCTATTCTGTTACCCAAATCTGAGATGTTAGGTTAGGCTAAGTAGCTGCAGATTTTATCCTCCAAGGAGGAGAACAAATTATTGTACTTCAATCACATGATACTGTCTGTTGTGACTAGGTCACCATCACGCCTATGCATGTATATATGCATTTATTGTGTGAGATATACATATATAATCTCTTTTTATCATGTATACATAAGGAAGGTGGCTGCGTGAGATACTATGTAACTACTCTAAAGCAGTACTAAACTAGGTACTACTAAAGTACTAATAAACTACTCTAAAATTCCTCTTCTTTACCTGTGAGAGGGTCTGCCAAAAAAAAAAAAAAAAAAAAAAAAAAAGTTGAATCGTAGTTTTAACATCTTTGTCCTCTTCCTCCCTTGCTTGCCTTTCCTTCTCTCTTCCTCACTGACATCTGTTGTCAGTGTACCTTCTACCGAGTGAAGGGCAGCCAAACAATTGAATTTGCAGAAGCTAACTTTACACAGAAATACCTAAATGAATGACCTCCAAGAATGAACCCAGAGGACGCTTTCCCTCAGCTGTGATTGAAAATTTAATATTTTGGCACTGGAGCTAGCCGTTTAGGTAATGGAATGTTTGTTTTAAAACATTTGGTAGACAGAATAAGACAAGCAAAGAATACATAATTTCTGTGTAGTTGTGCATGGTTCATTGGTCACTATCTAGAAAGATTATTCACTGAGGAGAGACTGGCAGCTCATTAATTTAAAACAGTTACAATTTAGCGGTACTGATTGTTTCCTGAAGTGAACAAAGGACTTTGTTGATTAATTACATTTCTATGGTAATAGTAAGCATTAGCAGGGACAAGAGCATGGGAATTGGTAAGAATGCTGTAATGCTTTTTCATATTCAGAGAAATGATTTTATGTATCATGATACAAAGACAAAAATAAACTAAAGCCCACCCTCTAACTGTGCAGATGTTCTGAGACAGATTATTGTCTTTCAYCTCCCAAGCACAGTCACCCAGACTTCTCACCATTGTGACCACAGACACAAYGTGTTCTTGGCTGCACTAAAGCATCTGTCTCTGAGGAGGTTGCCCATACCGAACATATGCCTGTCCTTCTCAGTACTGTTCTCACACAATAACCTTAAGCTTATACTTGGTTTGCTAAAACCGGGATAAATTCAGAAGATGCTTATTGAAACATCTGTGCATCAGCAACATCCTCACCTTGTTAAAGCCATGTCTCCATAACTGTCACTGTCTCACTGTGGAGGGAAGAGGTAAACAACCCATTAGCTTTTCAGGAGGAGATAGGAAATAGTGTTTCTCTCATGCCTGACTAGGAAAGCCAAGACTACCTAAAGAGTGCTCACATTAGGGTGAAACCCTAATCATTAACATTGCCTCAGAACTGGGATCTATTTTTCACACAGCATCATGCAAGCATTTTTTTTTTATCCAGTGTCTCTCTACTTTTTAGTGATGAGTCTCAGAAAGTCCCACTACTTGAGCAAACTTTATTTCCTATTTCTTACTAAATTTAAATGAGATCTTAATCTACAAAACTCTCTTCATGAGCCTAGAATTTTTAAATTATTATTATTGAATGTACAGAAAGCTGTTTTRGAGGTTTAAAACCTAAAAATACTGATTTATATAGGATAGGACATGATGGTTCCCTCTTTTTGAATTTAATAATACTGTCTGAACCAAAACTAGATGTGTATATATAGATGATCTTTTTAAGAACTGAGAGGAAGCTATGTAGAATATAAGATAATGAAGATAATGGGAATTAATTGTTTAGCTAATGTAGAGGTTTTTGAAAACCTATGTCAATAATCTATTTTACTAAGTCTTTAATTCCTTTCTAATCTTGTATTGATCATCTGTATAGCTGAATAGAGTCTATTGTCTGACTTAATTAAATGTAATTGAAAAGCCATTAAATCTATGTCTGACTATCAATTCAAARGAACTGAATGAAAGGATTTTAATTCTACAATATACTACAGATAGTCACATTTCAGTTTTTTAATTTCTCTTCATCTTGCCAAAAGTGTTTGTGTTTTCTTGTTTTCTTGTGTCTTCTTTTCTGAGTAAAAGTAGAATATGTCCTGGATTTATGGTCTTGACTTGTCTGATTTCATCCTAGTCTGGATTGAACTTGGATTTACATTTTATGTAAGTCCAAGGCAATACTCATCAGTGCCACCAGGAAGCTMTCTACTAGGGCCGAGGTTATCATAACTCACTTATGGGCAGTTCATGAAAAAGTTTGAGTGAAGAGGTTCTTTAATTTCTTTCTTTTCTCACTTCTTAGACTGTACAGCCTCTTAAACACCTGTCCTTCTGCAAACAAAATCTTCGTATTTGATGAGTAACACTTTTGCTTATTTAGGCTAGGCAGAATGATCGTATTATAAGAAGCTTTTTCTTACTTTCCTGAAGGAAATATCAATTTTAATGACCTTAGGAGGAATTATTGTACTAATAAAAGTTATGCATCATAAAAACATTTTTATATGTTACCTCATTATGAATAAATTTACCACTTTTAAGAGGTGCAGTTTTGGAAAGGGAAAGGGACTAGAGGTAGGAATTTAATAACTGAAAAGATTCATATGTAAACATTTATGTAAACATTATGTAAACATTTGTAGTGGGAGTGGTAATTATTCATTATGCATTTTTTGTTGTTTTTGGCTCTTTAGAATTGCTGTCAATATCCAAACCTCTCATTGGAAAGCCTGTTCAGTGTTTTCTCAGTTAGATGCTTAATGAAGTCATACAACTTGCTAAAATGTTTTTCAAAGCCTATTTGCTAAGAGTTATGTTAAAAAGTGTTGCTGTAATAGGTAGTTTTTGTTTTCAAGACCCTCAAACAACAAAGACCTTTTCTGGCATATATCAATTAGTTTTGTTTTTTTTTTTTTTTCAAAAGATAGCACAAACCAACCCTCAAGGAAAGATTTTGCATTGTTCCTGAGAGGCTTTTTGGGTACTATCCCTTTTCTACAAGTTTTATCTTGAAATCTGGAAGTCTATGGCAAGAAAGGTTAACTTTGCAACTGCACTTTTCACTCAAAATCCAAACTGCTGAAAACAAACTATTGGGCTAAGCGCACTTTGACCACATCTAAGACAGCCTGTTTCAGTTGTGGTAATTACAGATGATTTTCAAATACTTAAACTAAATGACAAGAGGCTAATTTCTACTAGTTCTTAAATCACTATCACATCAGTTTCATTTTTTTCTATATTAAGCAAAGAGGTTTCTTTAAGACTTCTCCATAGTARGTATCTTTACATTATTTTTCTGTAGATTCTCTATGGTTTTTAAGCATAGGATCTGAGAAAGTGTCCCATGAAATTCTCCAGTATAAATATGAACAGTTTTTTGTGTAGATTTTTTTTTGTCAATAGTTTTCCCACCTGCATTTTCATACCTGGGCTCTGTTGATATATTCCACATGTCTTTTGAATTTTATTTTGTGTAGTTTGCCTCAACACTGGAATTTATCAAGAACATTTTTGAATCCTTCTCAAATCTTTACGTTTTGATTATTAAATCATTCAAATAATAAACAAAAGTTCAAGAAGCTCCTATGGGATGTCTCTTGTATATTCTGTCAGTGCAGTAGTTATTGTTTATGATGTTTTCTGTTTGGATGCAGTTATGAAACCATCTTCAGTTTCTTAGCATTTCCTGAAGATGCCTGATTTTGTTAATGACTAATTTCTTACCCGTTAGCTTATTTCTCTCAGATGGAGTAAAAGGTTTTGTTTTTATTGTCCTATCCCCAAGTTAAAATTAATTGCGCAACTCTGCTTCTGTCACAAGGCATCTAATAGTTCAGATTTTTCTGTTATTTASTCTCTCTCTCTGTAAATAATTAATCTACACTTTCCTTTACATCCTTCCTATTTTTGTAAATGTAGTAGAATATTTTTGTTTTCATGCATAATGCTTTTCAGACAGTCATATAATTTGGACATAATAACTTATGTTATTTGTTTACCCATGTACACCCTTGTTTTATTTATATATGTCTGCAATACAAGTTTTTCTCCTTCCTTAGTCTGATACTCCTATGCAAGCTTTTTATTTACTTTTTTTTTTTCATTTTCAGACTGGGATATCTTTAAAAATTTGGTTTAAGCATTTTTTTATCTACTTGGAAAGACATTTTATTGCTGTACCTTTACAAAATTGTTATATTTTGTATGTTATATTCATATATGTTATATATTATGTTATATTCTCAAGAAACAGTGCTACTGAGACCCACCCCCCTCCTTTTTTTATTTTTCTAAGTAGAAATTCTGAAACATATTCAGAATAACTTTATAGCAACGTTATTTCAAATAAAAGCATTCTTCCTTGTTTTCATTCAGCTATTGAGGACACACACTGGATTCTTTGCTCTCCCAATGAAAGGAAATCATAGAGCAATTTTAGAAAGGCTGAGACTTTGAGACATCACTGCGTTAAAAAATAAAAGTTATTCCTTGTTGTAGAATGTGAGTCAAGAGTTAGTCCTGAAATTCTCTAAAGTTAGTTATTTAAGTTTAATAATGTTACAGCTATTAGCATTTTAATTATACAGCTATTTAAAGCTCACAATCACAGAATCACAGAATAGTTGGAGTTGGAAGAAACTCCTAGAAATCATGGAGTCCAACCCCCTGCTCCAGCAGGGACACCGAGAGAATGAGGCACCGGATCACATCCAGGCAGGTTTGGAAGACCTCACAGAAGGAGACTCCACAACCTCCCTGGGCAGCCTGTTCCAGGACTCAGGCACCCTCAAAACAAAAATGTTCTTCCTCATACAGAGACAGAACTTCCTAGGTTCTAATTTATAYCTATTACCCCTTGTCCTGTCACTGGTAACCACTGAGAAGAGTTTGATTTCATCCTCTTCACATTCTCCCCTAAGTTATTTTTAACTATTSATCAAACCCCTCTCAACCTTCTCTCCTCCAGACTAAACAGGCCCAGCTCACTTAGTCCTTCCTCATAAGATAGATGCTCCACTGTCTTAATCATCTTTGTTGCTTTACATTGGACCCTCTCTAGAAATTCCACGTCCCTCTTATATGGGGGAGCTGAGAAGCTATCATAGTATCACTTTGATTGAGACATCCTGGTTCAATGTCTTGCAGAAAGCACAGGAAGGCTTGCAACTGAGATGAAGAGCATAGCATTAGAAAAGCTGGCAAATAAAGCAGTATTTGCTCACAGCAATCAAAGAATGTATTAGAAAGTTGTAAATGATTAACCCATGACATGCAGATAGAATATAACTCTCCTAATTTGCTTGGTGCAGATAAAGATGGTGATGTTGTCTAAAACAGGACAGCTTTTACAGTAACAGAATATATACCAAAGTTTCAGTCTTCTTTATTATTAGAGTTGCAGGTGTTTTGTAAGATCACGATTAGTGAACAGAAGTTGATTTATGATGTAAAAATATCTCTTTGTTAATGGTCAATATGAAAATTTGAATATTTCAGTTGATGGGTTTGACTCAACTGCTGACAAAATCCTGAAGTCAGAGAGAACCTGTTAGCTAGTAACTCAGAGCAGCTTTAACTAGTGACTAGTATTTGCAAGTTCCTAGTAACTTAGAAGTTTTCCAATTTTGGAGTTTTCACTTTTTTTTTTTTTTTTGAATTGTGGAAGTATTTTGATGCCTCAAGTAGTAACAGAGCTGTTTGTTACAGTAGTTTGCATTGTTGATACACCATCTTTTCTCAGAAATCTAAACATCTTTGAGTTGATATCATAGTACTGCTAAGCAGGGGTGTTACCTTCCCTTTGTCACCAAACAAAATGAACAGATTAGTTTCTTCACAGTTACATATATGCATACATGCATATATATAACATGCATATATATACATACATAACACACACACACACACATATATACACATATATAGATGTATATCTGTTATAGAGCGCASTTGTGTCCTAGGAATTGAAATGTAGCAAATCAAACTTCTGTTTTACAAAAATGGGCAGGCATATCTATAATTAATTTYCTCCCCATGGTAATGTTTTTGTCTGAAGCCTTTTCATCGAAATGAAGAATATTACATAATTTGTATGCATTGGAATTATTTTATTTTTCCAACTATATTTAATCTATTGTCTAAGCAATGATAGGCCTATATATAAATGATGCCTATATAAAAGATTGAATAGTATGAATTATGAAAAGCATATAACAGATTAACAGATTAATGAAATGTCTACTGCCTGCAAGTTATTTAGCTGCAGTATTTGCAAGTTCTTAGAATCATTCATCACATTCCTATTTAGCAGASCTTGCACATAGTCATTTCTGAATCAAACACTATCTGATTTTATGTCCTTATGTCTGAGTTTTAATTTAAAAAGAGAAGCATCACAGAAGTAATCTTTCTGCAATGTAGAAAGTAGAAAATTTTTGGTAACACAATTTAACAAATCATACTTTTATGGTAGGAAAGGAAGCACAAATGCATAGATATGAGCCACATCTGCCTCAAACCCCAGCTACAATGTTTTTGATGAACAAACTTGTTACAAGAGTCATATGTTTTGAATTCCTATTTTTGAGCAGTCTGGAATAGATTTTACCTGACTATTCATACAAAGATGAATAGTCATTGTATGAAGAGTCACATAAAGGAAAGACGGGTTAAAGAAAAGCATAACTTTGCTAGTTGTATAGCTTTGGAGGGCTATTAAGCATTTAGAGGAAGTACTAAAACTAAAACTACTAATTGTTCTCAAACCCAAATGATGAAATCCTTGAAAGATTAACTTCATGACGAGGCATTCATTGTCATATCTTTAAATTTTCTCATATTTGGATGGCCTGGCTCTCTTCCTAAACTTTTGAACCATTCTGTTTAGAGTGTGTGATATATGCCTGAGAATTCCTTCCTTCCAATACAGTTTTATGTTCATGATATACCTTAAAAATGTGTTTACAATTCAATATTTTCCACTAGCAAATTGAAGGGATGAATTAAAATAAATTATCTTCTTGAGTGGGGCACTGGATATTCATTTTTTATTTCATGGTTCACTGTAATGCATTAATTCCATCTCTAATACTCCATAACTTTGTTTTGAATATAAAATCTGTATCATTTAACTATATTTTTTTTTTTTATGAATTTCTTTTCTTTATTGGCATATATAGAAAAGATATGGTATTTAGACAGATAATGTTGGACTGCCTGCAGGCAGAATCTGAAGGTTGTGGGATGAATTACTGCGTTTAGGCACTGTGTGAAGAGCTCATTAAAAATATAACTCTGAATTCACCATCTTGGATAGCTCTGCTGTCTGCTCTGTAGGTCCTTTATTTTTCCAGCCTCTTTCTTTTATGAATTTTATTTTCTTACAATTGTAATGCATAATTTAGACTCCCACTGTAAGTTATTTCCATTTCATAATATTTCATTAAACTTTATTTGTGTGTCATTAAACTCATACTCTCTGCACTTTCACACTGTAGTTATCTTGTCATCATAAATCCTCTGTTAATAGGATTTTATTTCTGAAGTAACAATGAGAAGAACTGGAAAAAAAATTTTAACAAATGATTGTTAAGTGTAGAAACTTTGCCAGTGGGCTGGAAAAAWTAGATAAGCATTTTTCTTCATCTACAGAGAAATATATTAACAATTTATGAGCTATCTCTTCAAATAATCTAATTGGATTGGTGGAATATGGACAATAACTCTGTAATATTGTCTCTGAGGAAGCATCTCCTATGTTGTTTTCATTATTCTACTCATATTTAAGATTCTGACACAGTAATAGAATAGGGAAGTTGAGTTGGAAAAAAACTTCTTTTTTTATTTTAATTTTAATTRAGGCCTTTTAAAGAGATGCTACTTACCTTATATAACTAAATTAGACTGTTTCTCGGGTATTTTCTAAGCCATATTCAACTTCATTAACCTATAATCTCTTTTTTCATATTATTCTTACTTAAAAATGTCTTTTTTTCATATTCTTCCCAAAATATATTTGAAAGTACTAGATCAGCATTGCATGTTCTTAATAAAAATAATTTAAAATATAATTTAAAGATTGAATCAGAGTCTTATAGTTTAAAAAAAAAAATATGGAATAAAATTTGCATGGTATGGCAATCTTCCATACTGACTTGTGATTTTGTGATTAACCATCATGCTTTTTGTCTTCAGATGATCTTTCAAGCAATGGAAATATTTTTCTATCTAATGATTCTTTCAAATTGAACTTATTTGTATCTCTGTAAGACAAATTTTAATTAAATACAATTTCTTGATCTATGAAKACAGGTCATTAGATGAAAATCTATTAGCTTACTGATGGGATTTGTCTTAGACACTGGGAAGTGGATTTTCTTTTTTTACTTTTTTTTTCCTTACCTAGTGGTGCTTTCTGTAATGAGAATTGCAGAATTGTACATGCATGTATATTTTGCAAATATATTTGTGCATATATGCATTTATAATCTATATGTATGTATGTGTATACATATACATACGTATAATATATATGTGTGTATGTGTATATACACATACATATATGTATATATGTATATATGTGTATAAAAAATGAGAGAATTAAAATAATAAAATCCCATTTGAAATTTAATCTAGAACCTCGCAAGATGCAAGGATGCTCTGAGATAAATTCAGGAAATTAATCTAGATAAAAACCTAATGCTGGTCCATGGTCTTCACAAAAATATGCTTGCCAGAACTGGTCATTGAGTTTATATCTTTCTGTTAGTTAGTAAAAAAAAATCCATTTACAAATATCAGGGTTATCTTGAATACAACAAGACAAAACACAAATCTTAAATGTTTTGTTCCTCTAAGCTATTACACTCCTTTAAGATGTTTCCATACAAAATTTGCCAGTTAAAATAAAAATAAAAATAAAAATAAAAAAAAAATAAAAACTCACTTATGAAAATGTCTTTCCGGAATGTACTTCGGAGACTGGGGGAGTTATTTCTTTTTGGTCACTAATTAGTCTTATTAGGTTATAATCATCTTTCAGCCTGAGAAACTGAGTAGGCTCTAAATATTACCTCATCTTGTTGCAACTGACACAATGTGAAACACCTTTAATTTCTTTGTAGAGCATTTTGCATCACTTTTTCAGATATTCTCTTCTCAACTTCATACTCTTACTAAGAGACATTGTCCTCTCACACTTATGTGTTCATGTCATGGACTGTTGCCATCCAAGGGAAGCTCATGTCTTCACTGTGACTGAGCAAAAGAGCAAAGCTGCCAAGAACATGAACTGCCAAGAACATGAACTGTCAAACACCAGTGAGCTTGGCAGAAACTGGRCTCATCAGTTCACACTGATAGTGTGTGTGTGAACTATCAGCTCCAGACCTATCCAGAACTGATAGGTCTGGAAGCAATGAATAGGAACAGCGGTTGGGTATAGGAATGTATTTGGAAGAGCATGGCGATTAGGAGTGAGCACACTGAACCAGCCATATGAGAAACGTAGCGTTACAGAGCACACAGCTCTGTAACAAAGGATGTCGGAAGCACCGGTGAGTCCATGAACGCCTTGTCTCTTGTTGACTGTATCGACCTTGACCTGCTCGGAGCCTGTCCTTGAGATAAGGAAGTTGGATGAAGAAGTTTCAAACTGGAAGCACCACAAAGACAAAAGGAGCAGAAGCTGCACCGGAGCTGTGCAGGCCGGTGCCATAGCACAATCATGTACTCCTTCCCTAAGGGTATAAAAGACAGAGACTAGCACTGGTGAGTTGAGCAGGGATAAGTACAGTGCCTGAACAACTCCTCCAGATGGACCCCTCTCCTCCCCTTAACCTGGAATGCTGGGCTAAGGAAATTCCTTGTGAGGTTGACACTCCCTTGTACACATAGGGCAAAGCAACGCTATAGCATTCTGTTTCATTTCATTTCATTTCATTTCATTTCATTTCATTTCATTTCATTTCATTTCATTTCATTTCATTGGCCAGCGATAGGACGAGGGGTAATGGGCATAACACAGGAAGTTCCGTCTCCAGGTGAGGAGGAACTTCTTTACCGTTAGGGTGACAGAGCAGTGGAACAGGCTGCCCAGGGAGGTTGTGGAGTCTCCTTCTCTGGAGGTCTTCCAAACCCGCCTGGATACCGCCCTGTGCCACATGCTCTAGGTGTTCCTGCTTGAGCGGGAAGGTTGGACTAGATGATCTCTAGAGGTCCCTTCCAACCTTGAATATTCTCTGATTCTGTCATTTCATTTCATTTCATTTCATTTCATTTCATTTCATTTCATTTCATTTCATTTCATTTCATTTCATTTCATTTCATTTCATTATTTCATTTCTTTTTTTTAAAATTTTACTTTATTTTACCTTATTTTACTTTATTTTACTTTACTTTATTTTGCTTTATCTTATCTTTCTTTTCCTTCTCTCTGGGACACACACTGTACTCCACTTGGTTGCACTAATTACTAATTTCTGTTTATTAATTGCCAGCTGATTCAAAGTTGTGCCAGTTAATGGTGCATGTTGTTATCACAAAGATCTTGTGTGTGCGAATAAAATAAACTAGCTAAAGCCCAGTGGTTGTTGTCCCTCTGGATTATTTTACCGTCTCCTTTAGCATGACTCCCAGCATGATAACCCCTTGCCAGAGCTCAACACATTCCATTTCTCTCACATAAACAGCGACTCTGCCACCCTGCTGCCTTCCTGTACTGCCCTTCTTGAAAAGCCACTAGCCTTTCCCAGCAGCATTCCAGTCACGTAAGCTATCCCACCAAGTCTCTGTGACTGCAATAAGATCATGGCCCTGCAACAGCACACAGATCTCCAGTTCCTCCTGTTTGTTTCCCATGCTGAGCGCTTCAGTGTATGGGCATTTCAGAAAGGTATTCAAACAATCGGGTTTCCTAGGATGGGTGCTAGAGCAGCCCTCATATTCATGTCCTATATGTACTTCCCCAGACACCTGCACCCATGGGAGGCATCATGGCTTGAGCCACATTTTGCTGACTTCATTGTATTTAACGCCTCTTTTTTTTTTTTTTTTTTCCTATAAACTCTTCTATCACTGTCTCTGTAACTTCTCTGGACTTTAAGAGAAACTATAGCTTCCTGAGACACAATGAAATTGTGGCTTCAGGCATTTTGGAACATTGCACTTCAAAAAGATTTTCTTAAAAGTCTTCTTCCATTTATTTCTCCCATCACTGAAATGAATAAGAATTTGCCTCAGCAGAATGTTCTGTCACCTGCCTGGCCTCTTCTAAAATAGGATAAAAAGACGTGGACTCAATAGGAGGACTTGCTGAGCAAGAACTTTGAAAGGCTTGCATATCCAAAAATAATCATTTTTGAAAAAAATCAAGGTTTAAAAATGATCTTGGTCAGGCAATTAGCATGAGCTTTTCAAGRTTTTGCAGAGGGGTTGTGAATATATTTAACAATCCCAATGCATAACTGCCCTTAAAAGTAATGCGTTTTTCTGATATGCTCTATGTCCCACAGGGTGCTGGTGGCGCATGACTTGAATCTGTCTTAAATTTTTGCATATATTTTGACCATATGGAGTTCCATATCAGTGCAACACAGGAAGATATGCATTCAGTGGATTACACTAGATAATATCCTGTTTTATTGGTAGTCATTTGTCACTCTTTGAATGCAAGTGCCTTTTTTTTCTACCTAGCTATATTAGGTACTCAGAAAGGGTGCTTCTACTTGCTTATTTTACAGTGCAACTATAAAACTGTAGAGCTTCTGAAACATATTTATATCTTTGTCTATATTGTCTATATTCTGTAGCATCCAAACTTTGCAGGCTGAGGCACTATAGCTGTAAAACAGAGAATCAAGAAAGAAAGAGGTTGATGCCACTACTGCTAAAAACCAAACAACAACAACGAAAAGCACAAGAAACTTGTATTTATATTCAATTTATGAATCAACAGCTGCAAAGATGTAGAACAAGAAATGTCTCTAACCTCTGCTGACAGACAATATGCTCAGAGCTTTCAAATGAGGTGAGCAGCTTAAGCAATGAAATGATCACTTTAAATGTGAAATAAATTTGTGCTGCACAGCAATACCAAGTAACGAAAATAAAGGTATGYGAAAAACTGGAACTGAAGTTTGTCATTCTATATATTTTCCTATCATGTGCTAGGTAATAAAGTGTCAAAGCTTGCCATTATCTCACCATTTTTCATTTGTTAAAGTAGCCTCAAATGAGATTACAGATACCTGGAAGGGAAAATAAGTACATATTTCATGTAGTTGATGATTTTTTTCACACTCTTTGAAAAATGGCTTTTTCAAAATGGGTTATGATAGCTTTGTACAAACATGATAGTTATGACTTGCAAGGTGTACATGAGGCAAAAAGATAYACAACAGCAATTCTTTGATGGCTGAAACAATTCAATATTCTCTGCTTTTAGCTGTTAACATTTCATCACTTTGGCATAGTTATAGGAGGCTATTTCTGTTTGTTTTTGTTTGTTTGTTTATTTTCYTCAGTTGTAGCACCAGGATTCTGATCAGGGGATAAAACAGTGATTTCTRTTATAYGGTATCTCTTTGCATAATT
This sequence comes from Nothoprocta perdicaria, assembly GCF_003342845.1. Classification (NCBI taxonomy): domain Eukaryota; kingdom Metazoa; phylum Chordata; class Aves; order Tinamiformes; family Tinamidae; genus Nothoprocta; species Nothoprocta perdicaria. Next base: position 124,806 of record NW_020455719.1, read on the forward strand.
TCCAAGCAATTTGAGCTGTTTTTGCCTCCTGCTGTTCAAATACCACCCCAAACAGCAGGTTATCAATGAAACTAGGCCTTTTAGCAAGACTTTGCTTATTGCTTTTAATGCAGTATGTATGTTATCCTTTTATTTAGGCATTGAAACAGAAAAGTAGGCAAGCAGGTATTAAAAAGAGAACAAAACTGGTACCAGCCTTCCTGAGACATTCTATTTTTCTCAAAAGCACAGGGAGTTCTATCAAGCTCCATTTTATTCCTGTGAGATATAGCAGAGAGAAACATAATAGATGAATATCTGTATCATTATCTTCTTCCCAGGAGTGACTGCAGTCTACTTTCATTTCTACACTAAAATTTTATACAGATCTAGCAATAGGATGAGAGTCATAGTGGCACAGCTACAGATCTCAGGAACATTTCTACATCTTAAGTCTTCTAGAAAGGGTTCTAAACTCTYTGTCAAAATACCAAAGTGGAGCTGAAGACTAAGTGATGGATGAGGCTTTATGCTCTGCATTAGGTAAAGGATCAGACATAGCAGATCACACTGGTGTCTTCCAGACTTAAAACATCTGAAATCTGCTTTCATCTTATATCCACCAGGAATCTTAAGAACTTATAGGTCCAAGTGACCTGCTGATCTTTTCCATAATGGAGCTATAATAGATCAGATTTTTGTTTTCAACAATAATTTTGCTCTACTTCTTAATGGATAGAAAATGACAGAAAAAGCTGGTTTTTATGCACCTAGAAACACAAAGTACACTAAATTTGAAAGTGATTTTGCATCTTCAGTTGAATAAAGCTTAGTTATAGTAACTCTTATAAGATTTCTCTTTATAGCTGAAGGAGAGCATTTTCACAGATTATATAACAGTTTGATAGGTAGATAGTTATTGMTATGAATTAAATTTCATAATTCAGTAATAGACTTTTTATTGGAATAATGAACAGCTCTATGGAGACAAAGCACTCTGTCACCTACTGCATTCACCTGCTGCTAAATGAAGATCCTGTATAGCCATGTAAATAAAATCATGTTCTTTAAAATTACCATCATTTATTGTTGAGAAGAATCAAAGTTCTGGGAAAGCATTATCCTAGGTGTTTAATAGCTATGCTAAAAGAGCACTACGTTCTGTGTAATTTACATCTTTAATGCAAAAGATAAATTAATTCTAATACTGTGTGAGCCTTAGAATCATAGAATGCCCAAGGCTGGAAGGGACCTCAGAGGTCATCGAGTCCAACCCCCCTGCACACGCAGGGTCACCTAGAGCACGTGGCACAGGGCTGCATCCAAGCAGGTTTTAAAGATCCCCAAAGAAGGAGACTCCACAACCTCTCTGGGCAGCCTGTTCCAGTGCTTTGTTACCCTCACAGAGAAGAAATGCTTCCTTAAGTTCCTGTGGAACTTCCGATGCTTCAGTTTGAAGCCATTTCCTCTAGTCCTATCACTGTCCACCACAGAAAAGAAGCCGGCCCCCTCCTCCTCCCTCCCTCCCTTAAGGTATTTATACATACTGATCAGGTCCCCCCTCAGCCTTCTCTTCTCCAGSCTGAACAGGCCCAGCTCTCTCAGCCTTTGCTCATATGGCAGATGTTCCAGGCCCCTGATCATCCTGGTAGCCCTG
>NW_020455719.1:128281-161359 GCF_003342845.1 Nothoprocta perdicaria
CACTGCAGCCAAGGTTACCCCCCACCTTCACATCTCCAACAAGGCCCTCTCTGTTTGTTAGTACGAGGTCCAGCAGTCCACCTTTCCTCATCGGCTCCTCCACAACCTGCGTCAAAAAGTTGTCATCGACGCACTGCAGAAACCTCCAGGACCGTTTGTGCCTCGCTGTGCTGTCTCTCCAGCTGATGTCAGGGAAGTTAAAGTMCCCCAWGAGAACCAGGGCCTGTGACYGTGAGGCAACTTCCAGCTGCCTGTAGAAGGCCTCATCAGCCGCCTCCTCCTGGTCAGGTGGCCTGTAGCAGACACCCACCACAGTGTCTCCCACGCTGGCCTGCCCTTTAACCCTTACCCACAAGCTCTCCACCCCCTCATCATCCACTCCCAGGTAGAGTTCCATGCATTCCAGTTGCTCTCTCACATACAGAGCAACTCCACCACCTCGCCTTCCCAGCCTGTCCTTCCTAAAGAGCACATAGCCCTCCATGACAGCACTCCAGCCATTAGAGATATCCCACCACGTTTCTGTGATTCCTATGAGATCGTGGTGCTGGGACCGCACACAGATCWCCAGTTCRTYYTGCTTATTCCCCATGCTTCGTGCATTGGTGTATAAGCATTTCAGGCAGGTAATCAAGGCTGAACTTTCCCCAGGAGGCATGAGAGAGGATCCTCTATAATCATGCCCTAGCTGTACTTCCCCACCACCGTAGGCCTGTTGGATATCCATTGGCTTAGGTTTTACAGGATTGATTCCCCAGTCCATATGACACTCCACCTCCCGCTTCCTGCTTAGTTTAAAGCTCTCCTAATGAGATTGGCCAGCCTTTTGGCAAATAMCCGCCTGCCCTTCTTGGTAAGGTGGTTTCCGCCATGCTCCACTAGCTGGTGGTCGTCAAACAGAGTCCTATGGTCATAGAAGCCAAAATCCTGTTGCCAACACCAGCTGCGCAGCCAGTTGTTGATTTCACCTATCCGTTTTCTCCTACTTGAATCCCCATTGGAAGGATGGAGGAGAACACTATCTGGGCTCCCACATCTTTTACAGCCACCCCTAGGGCTCTGTAATCTTGCTTTATTTTGGCGAGTTTCCCCATGGCATCCAYAGCACCCACGTGAAAAATAAGCAGGGAATAGTAGTCAGTGCCTCGGAGTAACCGAGGGAGCCTCTTTGTAACGTCCCTTATTYGAGCCCCTGGTAAGCAGCAGACCTCCCTGGATAAGGGGTCAGGCCTGCAAATGGGCACCTCCATGCCCTACCTCCGTGCCGTGCCTTTTGCTACTGCATGACTGTTGATAAAAATACCTACCTCATTATGAGAGTAAACAGAATTATGAACATGTGACACCTTGAAATATATCACTCTGACAGAAAAACACAGATGTCTTCATAAATTATGTCCTTCATATYGAGTGTCCTTCAGTGGGATATGTCATGCTGAAGCACACAAAATGCATGACATGGGAAAAAAGTTAAGAAAGTCAACTTGCTAAACTTTTCAGAGTAAATGAAATATTAGCAAGTTGTATTTCTGGAAATTCTTTTGATAGTCTAAAAATGAAGTAATGTATTCCTGCCCTTTTGCTCTTGGAGCTCATTTTATGTACATTTCAGTGAGACTGAGCTCTATGATTCATGCTGTAGTGCACAAGGACTATCTGTCTCTACACTCTGCTATGAAGAAATTAGAATTTGAATAGATATTGTGAATTATCTGTAAAAGAGATGTTTGCATAATTTAACCAAATAATAATGAACTTTTTTTTTCCTTTTAAATATAAGCATTACTGTGTAATAAATATTATGAGCAGTCATCTATGTCACTTTAGAAACTGAAAAGTTATTCTGTCTGGCAATGTCACATGCTTAGATAAGAATATTTTCCTGCATTTTTAATTTAGTAGAATAATGGATCATGGAACTGTTCAGCTGGATCATTAGTGTGGTAGTCAGCATTTTCATTATGTCTTCATAATGCTGTTACCGAGATTATATCTATCATGCTCTAAACTTCACTGCAGCAACATGTAGGCATGTATACTTCTCTGTCTGGTTTGTAAGTTCATTTGTTTTTAATTCTGTGTAACACAGAGTCATAGACTCATTATGGTTGGAAAATACCTTTAAGATCATCAGGTCAAGAAATATAACAGCTCTTTGATTTACTTGGGGAAAGTAGAAAAAAAAAATCTACCTCTCAGATTTTGAGAAGTGATATACATCATATATTCAGGAAAGAGTACTACTGAAGACCAGTAGGCTGTAACTTATATTACTCTGAAGCTGTATCTGTGGTTCTCTTTGAACTTATAGGGCTGATTTTTCCAGTAAAAAATATATGCTGAATTATAAGAATTTTTGTTTCTCTTTTGACCACCACATATTTGAATGACAGATCTGCATTTTTGTCCTAGCAGTCATCATGCAGCAGCGTGCCTTCCTCTTTAGTTATGAGAACTGATCTGACTGATCTGACTATTGTGTCTTCATTTCCTTTCATGAGACATGAGTTTCAAGTTGATTTTATTTTGTGGTACTCCAGCCCTCTTTTCTTTTGTCATCTGATCTCCTACCTCCTCAGTGAGAACAGCGAAAAGGGGTAGAATTGCCTCAAGCCAAGAATGCAAACTATTCTGGTGCTCACAATAATCTTAGACTTGTGCAGAAAGCATTTTCCAGTTTTGCCTGTTACAGTAAAAATATGCTTATTCTCAAGGTTCTTTTCTCCCCATCTCTTCAATTGTTGAAACTTCGAACTTTGAAAGAAGTACCTAGATTGTAAACTGTGGCCACATGCTGAGCATACACATCACCACAATGTAAAGTATGCTAAGTGAGTTTTGTTAGCTTTTCTAATACCTTTCCAGGAAGGGCATTAAATTGGACRTCGAATTCCTAGTACATAATCAAAGGTAATTTTGGAAAATGATTATAATGATATGCCACCATAAACCTGTAGCATTTTTCAAGTATCTGAAAAGTAAAGGTACTTCAGCAGGCAGATGAAGATGAGATTTAAGGAACTGAGCTTTTTCTGAGCTCAATGTTTTAAGGAGTATAAGGTAATTCAGTAGAATTCAGTACAGTGGACAACTATCAATGATGATGAACAAGCAAGGATTCAGTCCCATGAAGAACTCAAATCAATACCCTGTCAATATCAAGTCAATATCCTAACAGACCAGTACAGTAAGAAGCTTGTAATAAAATGCTACATATGAGTTCTTCAAAGTATTTTTTTTTTCTCAGCATTTTTGCAGCTATTTCCTCTGAAGATATATCTTCATCTTGATGTGGATTGACTATCATTTTAAAGTTCTGCTAAGGGCAAAAGCATTAAGCTTATATAGCAATATGCTGTTTAGACTGGCTTCAGATGTARGTTTGCATCATTTGAGATCAGCTGAGACTGTTGAGCAGACTGTGTGCATAAGGAAAAGCCTGGGAATACAGTTCTCAGGGAATTTCGGGTCAGCATCACCCCAGCCCACCTGAGTGAGCTTCAGGCAATGTTTTTGCTGTGTTTTATAACTGATCCAAAAACACTATTTTTTTTTTTCCCCTCTCCTGTAAGGAGAATTAGCATGAGCAAATAAGAGTGTAAATAGGAGATATATATCCAGTTAGTTGAGGATGTGCRAGGCCATCATCATTGGTTGGTGTGTTTTTCAGTGTGTGAGGACTGCAGAAAAAGTATGATGCTCATCGCTATAGCAATGCTTTCAGAAAACAGCTAGCCACCGATAGTGGTGTTTTTAGCAAGCATTCACCATCTTGCAATAGTAGAAGGAGTTAGTAATGCCATTATTTGTTTCCCACCTTTATTTTGCTCCCCAAATGCCCCATATTTCATTTTTCAGTTATATATAAATATTTGAAGTGTAGCAATGTAAGTACAAAGAACCTAAATAAAATGTAGTAGTTTCTACCACATCATAGATTCCTATCTAAAAATGCTAAATAGATACACAACTTTAATATAGATAATAATATTAACTAAGTTACATTTGCATTAAGGAAAGCCTGGATAAGTTTTTCCAAAAGTGTTTGTAGGAATTTGAAGTCCATTGTAGTTACTTTGTAAATGTCATTTAGGAATTTATGTCTCTGAAAAATCGGTCATAGTTAAGCACCTAAAATCTAGTTAAGCACCTAAAATCATAGTTAAGCACATAAATACCTAAAAAGTATTTATTTATATAATAATTTATCCATGACTTTTAGGACTTTAAAAGGGTTAATTCCTGCACCTAAAAAATTCTCAGCTGTAATCCACTGCTGTACATCTGCAATGATATACTCTAAATCCATAGGCAGATATTGTAGAGAAAAGATAATGCAGCAGTTGCTAAAAAAGGGTTTTGTCTTGTCTTGTTTATTTCTGTTTATATGACAGGTTAAGCCTAGTCATTTTTTTTGGTTGTTGTTTTTTGGCAATTTGCAATACTGGTTGGGATTTTCTATCTAATCTATTTACAAGATATGAAATCAGAAATGATGTGCTAATAGCCTGTAAAAAATTAATCCATGAACATTTGCACAAACAATTGTGTCATGTTCTAGCAGATGGGAAGAGGCCTCTGATCCTCTTGTTGACAACATAATGCTAAACAAAGACAAATCCACTAAAGTCATGTTATAAAACTCAYGGATTGCCATGCATTGCTTAATAAAGCGCGCAACCTTGCTCATGCGATCTTCCTTGTCCAAGGAAAATGAAACATATGCTTTTAAATGAGATTTATCATGAATACAGAACTACATACGCTGGTACATTGATTTTGAATAAGTCCTTTTTTTAAGACATAATATAAGCTTTTCAYTTAGGGGGGTTGTAGAAGAAAGATTACTTTTTTTTCTGAGCACAGCTCCTTCTCCTGAAATGAGTGAAATATTTTATGCAGTAAAAAGGGAAATGTCACATGGTAGAATAACATTTCCGAAATATCTTCCATAATAAAATTATTCATGGTGAAGGAGAAAATATTGTAGCACTGTTTACTGCAATAGAAAAAACATTGCAGTCATCTGGCAAAAACTTGGCTTCCATTCACTTAGTTGCTTCTTCGGAAATTTTTTAAAAATAATGCTCAGGGCTTATTCACGTTTCCTGTTGAACTTAATATAAATTCTTCTTTCATTGTAATTTTTGCAATTAGATATGCCTGAGTAGGTGATTTTGTATCTAAAACAGACCAAGACTAAAATAGAGTAAATCAAACTCAAGCAATACAGAGTTAGCAGTCTTACCTTTAAAGAGATCCTTTTTTCACCAATATCACTGTTTGTTTGCTTTTTATCATCTTGCTCCTGATTTTCTCAGACATAAGTAAAACTGAATAAGAGAGTYTGAAATAGCAAATTCACCCATGATCACTCAATTAAGAAGTCTTCTTTGGGGATAAGATTTAATATTAATTTAATAAGGCGGAAAAGAAAACATTTCCTGTGTATGCTTTTCTGTGTCTCTCAGAGTAATTTGTTTTTGAGGAATACTTTCATAAGTCATTACTGATTTAATAAATTCAACATTTTGACACTCACAGATTAGATTTTAATATGCAGATTAAATGCCAATGAATGATTAAAACTTTGGAACCATTCTGTTATGTGTTCTCCATGTCTAGAAAGACAAATTCTGTAAAGTATTCTACATGCATATTCTATTTCCCTAGTATCATCTCTCAAAAAAGAAAAACTATATGCAAATTTCTTCCTTTCTATTACTGTTAATTTGGATCAAGCCTAGAGAACTTTACTCCATGTTTTATTCCATGAAGTCTTCTTGGAAATGATAGGGAATTGATATTATTTTGGATGTGGTAAAAGATAGCATTTCAAATAGCTAAAGTCTGTTTTCAGACTTCTAGGTGTCACTTTTAAATTTATGTTTGTATCACCAACATAAACTTAGAACTGCAACCTAGACCATATTTACCTCTCTTTTAAGGTAAATTTGATAATTTAAATGGATCTGCCAGCTGCCTAGATTTCTATTCCGAAATGTTTATATAGGTTTTTTTCCCTCCCCCCAAATAAATGAAATTTTCCAGGAAAAGATAGGAAAAATACTTTCTAAGTGCAGTTCAGAAATATGTGGTTTATTCTGACACATTGGTTTTCTCATTTGCAACCTGTGAGGCATTCCCCTAACATAAATAGTTTTTGAAGGCATAGTTTGAAAAAGTGACTGTGCAGACTTTACATGGGGTATGGTTGTTCCTGGAGTAATCTTGTCTCCTGGAGAGAGATATAAAGGAGAGTTTGGTCCAAACATATCAGTATTTTAGTGTAAACTGTTTTCTGGCATTTTTATATGAGTCTTCCCAGTCTTACAGTGGAGCATTACAGTGGAGTGTTATTGACCACCCTGGTCCAAAGAGTGGCACAGTCGTGCTGACATGCTGTTGACAGGCAATTTGGGAGCTAACCCGGGGATAATGTGCCACGTGTGCAGCAGGCACAATCAAAGAATTCAGCTACTGAAGGCAGTGTTATATTGGAGCTACAGGGATGCTACAATGGATTTTAAATTGTAACTCCATTTTAAGGATTGTCCTCCCACACAGACATATTTACGATATTGTTACCTACTGCAAAGAATATGCAATTGTGCCTGTCTGTCTCATCAATAAGGCTTGATTAGATATTGCATACAACTGATAACATCACAAAATGTATTTGATCAATGCTAATTAAAAGGAGAAAATGAGTAAAAGTTGCTGTTGGAATGATATTCAGACAGATAATTTGATTATTTTTGTTATGAAAATAGACAAAAAAATAATTAAGGCCAAGGATGACTCTATAAATCTACTATGCCTTCTAAACCAGAACAGAGTGGTAATCAATTTTGAAAGAATTAACAAACTCCTTACTCTGGCAATAATCAAAGCCTTTATATGGCACACTGGTTTGGATTAATTTCATTAATTCATATTAATGAAGCAGTCCCTGGGGGTCACTTGCCTTATGAATAGTTCTGTCTAGATTTTTTTTTTTTTTTTTTTTTGTTCCTAATGGGATTTGGTAACAACCTCCATCAGAGAGTGGGCAGGCCAACAGATGCAACACTATGGTGGGTGTTTACTACAAGCCACCTGACCAGGAAAGGGAAGTGGATGACTCTTCTACAGGCAGCTGCAAGAAGCATCATGATTACAAGTGATAGATAAGCCCACAAGGAAAGGGCACTGTGAGACCTGATACTAACAAACATAGATGGTTTAGTTGGAAATGTGAAAGTTATGGCCGTCATGGCTGCAGTGACCATGAGATGTTGGAATTCATGACTTATGAAGTAAGCTGGGCAAAAGATGGACTTTAGGAAAGCTAACACTGGAAAGCTTCAGGGAGCTCCTTGGAGGAATGCCCTGGGACAGGGTCCTAGAAGGAAAGGGGGTCCAGAATTGTTGGACAATACTCCTCACTACTTTCTCCAAGGTCAGGATTGGTGCATTCCTACAAGAAAGAAGTTGAGCAAGGGAGGCAGGAGACGTATGTGATTGGGCAAGGGGCTGCTGGGCAATATTAATGAGTAAAAAAGCGTATACATAATGTGGAAGAAGGGCCAGACCACATGGAAAAGATATAGGAACATTGTCAGAGAATGTAGGGATGCAATGGGGAAGACCAAGGTCCATGTGGAATTASAGTTAGTGAGACTGGGTCTAATTCGAAGCCGGTGGCTGTTGCTGTCCCCCTGGGTCAGTACTGGGCCCAGTGTTGTTCAAATAGATCAATGACTTGGACAAGGACACAGAGGGCACCCTGAGCAAGTCTACAGATGATACCAAGCTGGGTGGTGTGCCTGACATTGCAGAGGGCAGTGCTGCCATCCAGAGGGATCTGGACAGGCTGGAGAGTTGRGCAGAGAGGAACCTCATGAGGTTCAAGAGGACAAGTGCAGGGTCCTGCACCTGGGGAAGAATAATCCCAGGCATCAGTACAGACTAGGGGTTGACCTGCTGGAGAGCACCTCCACAGAGAGGTACTTGGGAATTCTGGTTGATGAGTTATCTATGAGTCAGCAGTGCCCTGGTGGCCAAGAAGGCCATGGGCTCCTGGCCTGCATCAGGAGGATGTTGCCAGCAGGTCAAGGGAGGGGATCCTGTCCCTCTCCTCAGCTCTGGTGAAGTCAAACCTGGAATATTGGGGGCAGTTCTGGGCGCCTCAGTGGATGGAGGGACATGGAGCTTCTAGAGAGGATCCAGCGGAGGGCAACAAAGGTGATGGACTGGAGCTCTTCTTGTATGAGGAGAGACTGAGTGAGTTGGACCTGTTTAGCCTGGAGAAGAGAAGTTTGAGATGGGATCTGATTAATATGTGTAAAAATCTGAAGGGGAGGAATGGACCAAACTCAGCGGTGGACAGTGATAGGACAAGGGGCAATGGGCATAAGTTGAAACACAGGAAGTTCCACTTGCATGTGAGGAAGGACTGCTTTCCTGAAAGGTTTTCAGAGCCCTGATACAGGCTGCCCAAGGAGGTTGTGGAGTCTCCTTCTCTGGAGATCTTAAAAAACTGCCTGGATGTCCCCATTTGCCACATGTTCTGGGTGWCCCTGCTGGAGCAGGGTGGGTGATCTAGATCATCTCTAGAACTCCTTTCCAACTGTAACCTTTCTGTGATTCTTTGATTCTGTGGTAACCTTGTTTACTTAAAACAGTCAATATCAAGTTGTCAAATAAAATGTCTAGAGGAAAGTTTAATCAGATTTTTTGAAGAGCCTCAAAATAGTGAATATTGCTTAACTTTTAAAAGACATTTTGAAACTGTGGATTATTTCCTAATCACAAGAAGGTTGTGCCAGTTCCAGATATTCTGAAGGAAGGCACATTTCTCTTAAGGAATGTATTAAATCTTCTGGTTGCTTCTGTTAGATAATATTTTGCCACCATGTCGGCAGTTGTCTGAATCGGAACAGATAACTTTCTGCATAGCTTTCTCCTCCTTAATTGAAATAATTTTATGTGGGAGTGTTGCACCAACCAATGTAGCTTCAATGCCTGTTCATGTAATTCTGGAGCCTTTTTAATTCTGGTGGTTACGGACTGTCAGGACAGATGAACATCTGATGAACATTTCTCATGGAAGTTCAACACTGAGCCTTATTTTTCTTGTTCTAATTCATTTGAAATCACATTTATTCTACTTTTAATAGTTTGTACAGAGAAATATTTCATGAGCTAAGTGCAAAACTAACATCTTGCTCTGTAAAGCTGAGAAACAATCTCTCTTATTGCATGAATATTTTGCAAGGATTTGTACAACTTCTGTGTTATTTTGGGGAGAATGTCACTATCTTCCTCACAAGAAAAAGTGAAGTACTTCACAAGTGCTTGAATGGAATAAGACTTGTTTAGGTCAAGTCTGGATTTTATTTAGGAATAGACTTTGGAGAGGAAAGCCTTGTTTTTCTGTTGGATTTACTTTAACTTTTTGTAGTTTTATTTGGTATATTATTTTGTGCAATTCCACAAGTATACAACAATAATAACTGAGCAGATCTGAACTCAGCATGCATTTCTAACATGAGTCTTACCATGAGCTCCTACCTGAGCTGAGGGAAGAGTGAAGGCATTTGCATAAATACTGAATTGCCAGCCTGAGGCAGAAAATTACAAAAATTTAAAGAAGCCACCTCAAAGAGACTAAACAACAATTTAACAAACAGATTAATCATGTTGTACAGTAAGTACAAAGCAAACAAAGCAATTTTGATATGACATGGCGCATTACTCTGCTACAATAATATGTAAAAATATATGCAAATATTGATCATGCAAATACAGAGTGAAAATTGAAAACATGAAAAAACAGGTAAAAAGGTATTTCAAGCAAAGAACATGTCATTTCAAGGAATTACTAATAGGGAAATTCCTACTAGGGAAATTAGTCCTAGTACACTAATCCTAGTTAACTTTTTCAAGGTACACAGCTATTAAAAAATATGCAGGTACCTCCTACTAAAGCATTCAAGGTCCAAAAAAATCAATCAGGGTGTTGAATGCCTCTTTTATTATCTTAATCTACAGGATAATAATCAATTAGGAAATAAAATGGTTAAGAAAATATTGCATGTAACACAATAGATAATCTAATTAACGAAATACTCTTGTGTGTGGTAATTGGATATCATCATGTGATGCTATTCCTAGCTAAGTGAAAATTAATACTAGTTCCTGTCAAACTGGCATGTCAATATTTTTTTCTTCCCTTATGGAAAGTTCCATCTGTTATATCATTCTCTCATTATCACATTATTACTTCATATATTTATTATATTAAATGGTATAATTAAACCTCCCAACAGACTTAATATATCTGCCAGGAATTTATATTTAAATGCCAGCTCTACAAAAGGCATCTTGTAATTTTATAAATGCCAGCTGATATGTGATAGTCATTCGTACTTCTTGAGTATAGTAATAATTCTTCTTCGGAAGAACTATTAAAAATGAGAAACAGAAGGAGAATGAAATCAAGATTGCATAACTCTGAAAATGCATAATTCTTTCTTCCTACTTTCTTTACTGCCCAACTTAGTATAATATCTTTTTTTCTATTGATGTTGATTATCCTAACTTTTTTTTTGAATGATCCAGCTGTTAAGATGTTAGAATTTTATTTCATTCTTTACACAGAATTCTCTCACAGAATTTTATTTCATTCTTTATCATGTGGTATGTTTGTGACCTTGAGCATGTTTTTCTATGTCTTGGATGATAGAAGCTGGATACGTAACATAAATATAGAAAAAAAAATCCTCAGAGAGAATATTAACAGTGCTTGAGGATTTTTAATCTCACAGCTAAAAATAAAAAGAGATCTGGTCACTAGAAGATCTTCAAATTAGAAACGAGATGTGGAATTTCATTGAAATGTTTTTTTTTAACAGTGATGGGCATGATTTATGATCCAAAGAAGTTTGCAGTTTGCATAGGTTATTTTTACTTATTTGTTTTAAGGAAGAAAATAAGAAAGGTAGTCTTTGTTATCCCAACTAACATTTATTTAGCTCTTTTAATGAAATACTCCTTTTAAGGAGTAAAAGCTGAAGTTTTTGGCCAGTAGAACTACCAGTCTTTAGAGCATTGCTTCAGACTTACTTGTATGCACTTTTAAGATTCTAAAAGCTGGAAAGGGGACTACTGAAAAAGACTCTTTTTAAGATGAAAGCGAATTAGACTCAATTCTTAAAAGAAAAAAAAACAAGCTTATATTTTTTATTATTTAAAATAAAAGACCATAAGTTGTTTGTTTGCTCTAGCATACAGAGAGTCATTCGAATACACCTGGCACATTACTTAATGGAACTAAATAAGATTGCTAAAMAAAAGTAGATTTATCACACTTAGTAAAATAATTAGTTTGGATCATTTAATCATAAGATGAGTTAAATGTGTAATGTGTAAATGTGTAAATCACAAGCTGACATTAAATATGATATTAAATATAAGACAAAAAGAGACTTTATTTGCAACTCTTTGCCATTATTAATAAACACAGTGCCATGTTGTTCTTTCCAGTCTTTTCATACAACAATATATTGAAAAAATATAAATCACAGAGTCACAGAATCAGAGAATATTCAAGGTTGGAAGGGACCTGTAGAGATCATCTAGTCCAACCTCCCTGCTCAAGCAGGAACACCTACAGCATGTGGCACAGGGTGGCATCCAGGCAGGTTTGGAAGGCCTCCAGAGAAGGAGATTCCACAGCCTCCCTGGGCAGCCTGTTCCACTGATCTGTCACCCTCACAGTAAAGAAGTTGCTCCTCACCTGGACACGGAACTTCCTGTGCTCCAGCTTGTGGCCATTACCCCTCGTYCTRTYGCTGGCCACCAGTGAGAACAGCTTGTCCCCTTCCTCCCTGCATTCTCCCTTCCTGAACTTACACATATTAATCATATCCCCTCTGAGCCTTCTCTTCCCCAGAGAAAACAGGCCCAATTCACTCAGTCTCTCCTCATACATGAGATGTTCCATTCCCTTAATCATCTTGGTTGCTCTTCTCTGGACCCTCTCCAGAAGCTCTTATMCTGGGGTGCCCAGAACTGCACACAGTACTCCAGGTGCAGCCTCACCAGAGCTGAGGAGAGGGGCAGAATCACCTCCCTCGACCTGCTGGCAACACTCCTCCTGATGCAGGCCAGGATCCCATTGGCCTTCTTGGCCACGAGGGCACACTGCTCACTCATGGTTAACTTAGTGACAACCAGGACTCCCAGGTCCCTCTCCGTGGAGSTGCTCTCCAGCAGGTCGACCCCTAATCTGTCCTGGTGCCTGGGGTTATTCCTCTCCAGGTGCAGGAGCCTGCACTTGTCCTTHTTGAACCTCATGAGGTTCCTCTCTGCCCAACTCTCCAGCCTGTCCARRTCCCTCTGGATGGCAGCACAGCCCTCCGGAGTGTCGGCCACTCCACCCAGCTTGGTGTCATCTGCAAACTTGCTAAGGGGGCATTCCGTGCCCTCGTCCAGGTCATTGATAAACAAGTTGAACAVCACTGGGCCCAGCACTGACCCCTGGGGGACACCACTGGCCACAGGCCTCCAACTGGACTCGGCCCCATTTATCACCACCCTCTGAGCTCTGCCATCCAGCCAGCCCTCGATCCACCGCACCGTGCACTCGTCTAGTCCACTCTCCCGGAGCTTCCGTATGGGAGACGGTGTCAAAAGCCTGCTTAAGTCAAGGTAGACAACATCCACAGCTCTCCCCTTGTCCAGGCAGCTAGTCATCCCATCATAGAAGGCTATGAGGTTCGTCAGACATGACTTCCCCTTGGTGAATCCATGCTGACTGCTCCTCAGCAGCTTCTTCTCCTCCATATGCCTGGAGATTCTCTGTAGGATGAACTGCTGCATCACCTTTCCATTTAATAATAAATAATAATAAATATTAATAAATAATAATAAATGAGAGTCATTTGTGGAAATATATACACTCTCTTGAGCTTCATCATCAGACTTGATGAACGAAGTAAGAGAAAATAAATATTTTACATATTAAATATTTACTGTTTATGGCATAGATTATCTTTTCTTTTTTTCAGGAAATTAATACAGATTTTGATTGAGTAGCATACATAAAATACTTCTGTCATCCAGAAGATGTTAGCTTTTATCTTTACTAAATCAAATGAAACATCCATAAAGAACGAGGTCAATGTGACAAGCTAGAATGCAGCTTGTGGCAGGTGTACTCCAAGCATGCAAATACACCTGCAAGTCTTCCCATTCCTGTCTGTGCCTGAAATCAGCAAAAGAGTTCGCTAGTGTCTGCAGGCAGCTCTGAGGAGCTGTAAGGCCTTGAGACAGCAGTTCTCACAGAAGCTGCATGGTCAGCTTGGTGGAGTGTATGTGCAAAATGTGCACAGTAAAATCAAAATAGTTTTTTGTTTTATGCTCAAAATATCCAGTTAAAAAAAATAAACAAAGAAAACAACAAGTTGAGCACATCCTAGTTTGACTTGGGTATAAGACATGTTTGTGGGGGCTTCTGATTTCCGGAGCCCGGTTCTCCTTGGAAGCAGTGGGCTTGCAGTCAAGAACTCTCCCCTTGGGTTGAGACATGACTAGAGGAATCAACTTGAGGCTGAAAACTCTCTTCTTTTGTGATTTATGCATTTAGACTTTGGGACGTAGCCTTTTGATTTGGGATTTAGCTTTTGCTAATCCCAAGCACTACACTTATACACAGTGCAGTAGTTTGTTCTCATGCTGATATCTGAACATGTTAAATGATTTTTCCCTGTGCTTACCTCCTTTAATAAAGTGTATTCTAAATCATCTACCAGAGTGCAGCCTCTGCATATCAGATCTGTTCGTAATAAACTGTTGACCAAGTCTGAGACTAAGACTGGATCCAACTACACCTAGCAGGAGGGTCCTTCCTGAACCTCATGTTACTGGACAAGAGAGTATTTTTGGAGGGGTTCTATTACRTACAACTTTAGTTATAAACCACTGTCCAGGTCGAGGTCTGGGACCAAGTTCAATGTCTGACCTGAACCCCACGACCCAACAGGAAGTCTACCTACCATCCATTCTCTTGTTTCAATTGACGGAGATGATACTGTAACATTCAGTTGCTGTAGTCGGCAGGATGTCCGTAAGAGAATTGCAATGAAGGCACAGATGTGATTCTTCAGCTCCAAGGGAGGAATGGGTCAGAGAAAACTGATTCAACTTCCTTAAGACTTTGGATAGCACTGAGTAATGCTGCGGGAGAGTAACTGATGGTAAAAAAGAAAGATTATTTTGGCTATCCTGGGTACTTGCTCTAGTAAGGATGCTGAGATCAAATGGTTGAAAACAGAGTTTGAAAAGTACAAGGGGAAGGGAGTGAGCCACATTCTCATGGTAGTCTGCTACGGGTCAGTGGGTACCCATGGCTTGCATGCTGGCAGGGTGGTTTGCCCTGTCAGCATGACAAGAGCTAGAGTGAACAGGGGTCATCCTCAGAGCAGCTAGTGGAACTGTTTTCTAAGTTCTGACTGGAAAAAGCAGATCTGGTGGTACAAAAGGCAGGAGGGGACCTAGGGTGGATCTTCCTGGCCAAGTTCCACACCCTGGAAAATTAGCACAAGGTCCATAGACTGGACAAATCACCAGAGAATTGGGCAGTTGGAAAGTGATCTCAAAATTGATAATGAGGCTTAACAAATAATGCATGAGTTTGCTACTGCAGCTTCAGATCAAGCCGAGAAGGTGTTGAACCCATGTCCCATGTTTTGGTTGCCCACATAGGGACCTGCCAGTGGTGATGGYGGTGGGTAGCTATGGGAGACCCATCCCGTGGCTGTGCAGCCACAAATGCAAAGAAAACGGAACTTGAGATGGAATCCCAGACCCTGACAAGGCCCTCCAGCTCAGAGTCAGACACACAGCATGAGAGGGAAATAACTGACCAGGTGGTGGAAGAACAGCAGCTTTCTCAACTAAATGCAACCGGTTTGGAAGTAGTCACCACTACTTGTGGTTTTAAAGCATCAGAGTGACAGAATAAACTCAGCCTAGTGCTCTGTCACGATGGATGGCAGCTATGAGCAAAAGTAAAATTATCTCTGCTTTGTATCAAAAATAGAAAATGTTCTCTTGAAGCATGAATAGGCTGGCAAGGAAAAACTAACCTAACAGTCAAACTAAAGTTTTCAGCTTGTTAACAAGACCAGTTCCTGATATGAAAGCTTGAGAGAACTTAATAGTACTTTTCCTCAGTATGAAACTTGGTTCATGAGAAGAAACTTTGTGAAAGTCCAGTCTCATAGTTTCAATGTCATGTATTTTATTGCTCTGCAGCTTCCTCTTCCACTGCCCTTTGTATTTGAATTACTGTGTTACTGTTAATGTGCATAGGCCTATTTTCCCATAGGCTGAGCTTATATCTCAGAGAGACACTGAGAAAAGGGTCTGCAGACTTCAAAGTGTCATATTCTGCAGCTGAACTAACTTTGCTGGAAAGACTCCAATCCAGCATTGTTATGAGTATTAGAGGGACCTGATTCTCATTTTTACTTTAATCATTCCACCAGGCTAGAAGAGATTTCAAGGAAACACAAAAGTAATTTATGCTGAATTTAAAACTTTAAACTCAGCAGGAGCTTTTTAAAATGATATTTGTACAATAGTAGAATTTGTCCCTTGGTATGTAACAGCTAATTATCTGTGCTTTAATTGGTGATGAAAGCAAAACAATCTACACTTTCTGTCTGTAAGAGGTCATGAATATCCAGTGAGGAGGATCTTGGAGTGTTTAGCGCTGATTATTCTGTACAAACACAGCTTAGCTATTCTGCACAAAATAGATTAGCTTGCATTGTGCTCTGTGCAAAACAACAACAACAATAGTAACAAAAACAAAGTAAACATGCAGCATTGCTGCTGGGGATTGGCAATTATATAGAACAGGGAGGAAAGACTCCCAGAGGGCTGTGCTGCACTTTAGAGGGACATGGAAAGGGTGGAGATATAGGCAGAGTTGAACCTCTAGAAAGTCAAAAAGGGAAAATGCACCCAGAGAGGTCAAGTAGGGCTATGGTATCATGGGTTACATTAAGCAGGGTTTTGCCAGCAAGTCAAGACAGGTGTACCTCCCCCTCATCCCTGATGAAGCCATATCTAGAGTACTGTGTCCAGGTCTGAGCTTCCCAGGACAAGACAGACATGGAGCTACTGCAGAGAGTAGAGTGCAGGGCTACAGAGATGAGGAAGACACTGGAGCATCTGTAATATGGGGAAAGGCTGAGAGAACTGTGTGTAAGTAATGGAAGGGAGTATGTCAAGAAGATGGGGCCAGACTCATTTCAGTGATGTCAAATGCTTGGATGAGAGGCAATAGGCACAAACTGAAACATATGATGCTTTGTCTGAAGATAAGGAAAAGCTTATTTCCTGTGAGAGCGACAGGGTGACTGAGAGCATATTGTTCAGAAGGGCTATGGAGTCTCCATTCTTAGTCAAAAACCACCTGGACACAAACCTTGGCAACATGCTGTACATGACCCTGTTTAGGCAGGGGAGTTCGACTAGATCCTATAGAGGTCCCTTCCAACCTCAGCCGATCTGTGATACTTTGATTCTATTTGTCACTTCCAGAAATGGGATTATCTATTATTATTATTCCTTCTTATTGTGCTTGAGCTTGCTGTAAATATGATTACTAGAATATGTGAGGGGGCGGTGATTATCATACAGGTTTATTTGCGGTTGTTTCATCTTGTAAAAATATAACAGGAATAAAAACTATAGATATAAGGCTATATTCCCTTGACTGGATTGTGGCCATGGAGGGCTACAGGCTTTTCAGGAGGGACAGGGAAGGAAGGCGAGGTGGCGGAGTTGCTCTTTATGTGAGAGAGCAACTGGAATGCATAGAGCTCAGCACAGGAGAGGATGGAACGCGGGTAGAGAGCCTGTGGGTGAGGATAAAAGGGCAAGCCAAMAGGGGCGACGCGGTGGTGGAGTTTACTACAGACGTCCTGACCAGGACGAGGAAGTGGATGAAATCTTCTACAGGCAGCTGCAAGAAGCCTCCCGATTGCAGGCTCTGATCCTCCTGGAGGACATCAACCACCCTGATATCTGCTGGGAAAATCACACAGCCAGGAACAGACAGTCCAGGAGGTTCCTGCAGAACATTGCAGATAACTTCTTGAYRCAGGTGGYTGARGARCCAACAAGGGGAGGGGCGCTGCTAGACCTAATACTAACAAACAGAGATGGTCTAGTGGGAGATGTGAGTGTTGAGGGCAGTCTGGGCTGCAGCGACCACGAGATGTTGGAATTCACGATCCTGCGTGGAGGAAGTTGGGCGAGAAGTAGGATAGTTACCCTGAGCTTCAAGAGAGCCAACTTTGACCTCTTCAGGGAGCTCCTTGGAGCAGTCCCCTGGGTCAGGGTCCTAGAAGGAAAGGGAGTCCAGGAGAGCTGGCTAATATTCAAGCACCACTTCCTCCAAGCTCAGGATCGGTGTATCCCCACAAAAAAGAAGTCGAGTAAGCGGGGCAGGAGACCTGTATGGATGGGTAGGGAGCTACTGGGCAAAGTGAACAAGAAAAAAAGAGCATACAGCTTGTGGAAGGAGGGACAGGCCACGTGGGAAGAATACAGGCGCATCGTCAGAGAATGCAGATGCGAAATGAGGAAGGCCAAAGCCCGGGTGGAATTAGAGTTGGCGAGGCATGTCAGGGACAACAGGAAGGGTTTCTGTAAGTATATCAATAGCAGGAGGAAGACAAGGGAAAATGTTAGTGCACTGCTGAATGGGAAAGGGGCCTTGGTGACGGAGGATGCCGAGAAGGCAGAGTTACTAAATGCCTCCTTTGCCTCTGTCTTTACTGCTAAGGCGACCCTCCATGAACTGCAGGGCTCAAGTGGAAGAGATGTAAATGGGCTAAAGGAAGACCTCCCGCGAGTTGAGAAGGACAGGGTTAGGGATCATTTAGGCAAACTGGCCACTCAAAAATCTATGGGCCCAGATGAGATGCACCCAAGAGTGCTGAGGGAACTGGCCGAGGTTATTGCTCAGCCTCTCTCCATCATCTTTGAGAGGTCCTGGAGAGCAAGGGAGGTGCCCGAGGACTGGAAGAGAACCAACATCACTCCAGTCATCAAAAAGTGCAAGAGGGAGGAGCTGGGCAATTACAGGCCAGTCAGCCTCACCTCCATCCCTGGAAAGGTGATGGAGCAGTTCATCCTAGAGAGAATCTGTGAAGGCTGTCCTTTGAAATACAGAATTTTAAAGCGTTTTTTGGCACTAGAAGTTTTGAAATGTAACAAATTCTTTATGTCTGCTCTATTTTTATTTGCCGAGCCCTTTAAAGCTAGATTCTCCCTTTCCAAATTAGGTAATAATAAAGAATTACATTCGAAAGTTAGAAACTTTTCCTCATCATAGAAATTTTTTACAGGTAGCCATATACACCAAATATCTGTCGTAAGTTTTTAAACTGCTCAGTCAACGTTGTTTAAGGCTGCTAATGTTAATGTCTGGCTGGTAAAATGTGCAATGGTGTCCTGAACTCTTTCTGGCTTCTGTGTTATGCTGTGAGACTTTTTCACTCCTTAATAATGTAGCATTTGTGCTTGGTAAATTAGCTTTTTAAAACAACACTGTTTATATTCTTTCAGCAAATTTCCAATTTTAATTCTGCTCTTTTGTATAATATTGTCTATACAGATTACTATCAATTTTCTCTGTGAGAAAAAGGCAGCCAAAGATGAGCCACTTTTCTGGAATGGTTTTGTTTTTGTTTAGGTCTATTTCAAAGCTCTGTGAGGAAGGGAAAAAAAAAGACTTTGAAAAACAATTGTAAATAGTATTGTTTTCTCCCTGTCTCATATAACTGCGTATTCCAGGCATTTAAGCTATCTATTTTCTTTTATTGTGGTTCATATATTATGTCAGAAACACTGAAATCAATTTCTGAATTTCACACAGCTATTGTAGAATAATGGAAAACTTTCTGTAGACCACACTAATACTGTGGCCCCTAAAGAAATTAATTATTGCTATCCCAATCAAATCATTTATTTTGGTGTGCTGGTATCATCTTGTAATGCTAGTTAGTACTTCCATTCTCTGAGCTGATTAGATCTTGAATAATTACTCTGAAGAATTTGCTCTTCTGCATTTGTAAAATTTAGTAGAAATTATAATCTATTTCATATAGGTATTGCATTTAGAACATACTAAAATTAGTATATCTTACATTAGAATTTAGAGCTGTGGTTATTTACATCTTTCTTAGAAAAGGATTTAGGGTAAAATATTTTCAAAGAACAGTTTTTCAATAAATTCTCAAGTTTCTGGAATTTTCTTCTTTTTTTTTTTTTTTTTTGATTCCATAGAAACAATTGAAACATTAGTTCAATACTGAAAACAAAATCCCCACCTTAAATAAATAAATAAAAATTGGCAATTAGAAGTTTTCCTAAGCTATGTTAATTCAACTAGAGTCTGTCAACATTTGTGAAGTATTCCCTTCAGCTGGCATTCATTATTTTCCTTTGTAACTTGGTATTTTAATTCATATCTATCAATCCTATGAAAGTAAACATGTTAAAATTGAAATGTTACATTCTGTTGAATAATATTCTTAATATTGTATTATAAATATGAATAAAAAAGGGTGACTTTTTGTTTGTTTACTTAAAGCCAGAAATCCAAAGAATATACTACACATATACAATAGGTATGAAATTAGTCTCCATAATTAAGATCTCATAGCTATCTGGCTAAACATGCTACCAATATGACCCCAGGCTGGAGTAAGGCAAAATGAAAATATGAACAGAATCTTTGAGGTACCATGTGTGGGTAGAAATTTGAATCTTCATGCTACCAAGCTCAGAGCTGTCTTTTAGTTTCACTGCCTTTACCAAAAACGCCATTTCTTGAGGTTCCTGTTTATCAGTTCTGACAGAAAATRTGCCTGAATGTGAAAAATGGCAGTGAGAAAATACAGCAGTATGATAAAATACACAGTATTCTGTATTCTAGGTGCATGTGTTCATGGGACTAATAACAGAGTATGGATATGGAGTTACTTTTTAACAGCCCCCCCATGAGGGGAGGAGTCAGTTGTGAGAACAGAGGCTCTGCATGGAACATGTGGTTCCGCTTTCAGTTTGGAGTGTAATTCTTTTATTTAATCTGTCTTGTTAAACCCCTAATGCACCCTGAGTTTCCCTCTATGCAGGTGCCTTACTCTTCTTAAGTTGAGGTCAGAATCCTCCACAGAGCCTGTCACAACTCTGAAAAGAGCTGGAAAACCAGTATGGATAGCCAAAAGCTGTCTAGGAGGTTTTTGGGGAGCTCTGAACAAATGTGGAAGGGTTGTTGAGGCACTTGGACAAATCAATTAAAGCCAAGTCTTTGTAAAACTCTTACTCACAAACAAGGAATAGTTGGTTGAAATGTTTAAACTTAAGGTCAGCCTTTGCTACAGAAAATATAAGACTGAAGAGTTTAAGAACATGAGTATATTAATAAAAATAATTAGCAAAATTATAGCCCTGGAGTTCTTCTTTAGAGATCTACTTGCCAGGGTCTTATGTGATATTGTCCTAGAGGACAATGAGCCCAGGAAGCTCTTTGAGGAGAAGAGAAGTCATAAGAAAAAGACTACGTGGAAAAAAAAAGCATTTTCCACAGCAGAGAAAGATTCAGTAAGGGAGTGCTTAAGCTACTTGTACATATACAAGGGCAAAAGAAAATGCAGAATATATTCAAGGATAATAAAGGATCTGAGAGTGTCATAGTGAACTTTCTATCATGTTTGAAAAGAYATGGTAACGGTGGGATATTTCTGAGGACTGGGAGATATCACACTCATCTTCAAGCAGGGCAAGAGAAGAACCTGGGGAACTACCCGCTACTCATCCTCATCTCAGTCCTCAGGAAGGGGATGGAGCGAATACTCAACAAAGCTATTTTCATATGAAAGTATGAATGATATGGAGATGGCTCGGAACAACCAGTATGGATTCACCAACCACAAACTTTTCCTAGCCAAATCGGCTGTCATCAATGTTGACATGAATGCTGGTGTGAGTGAGGAAAATGCAGCGAACTTACTTGTATGTTCCTGATGTACCTTCAGATACATAGACATGGCCCCTCATAGGAGCCTTCTAGAAAACAGCTGCTGAGATATCGTGTGTCTAAGAGATCAATAATAAGACAAATACTGCTACTGTCTTTGCAACTACTTGAACAGCAACAACAGAGTGCGCTTTCAGAAAGTTTATGCATTCCCACCAATCTGAGGGGAGTGGTTAAAATATTGTGGGACAAGTCTACTGTTCAGGGAGACTTGAAGAGGCTGGAGATAGGAGCTGATGAGATTCTCAGGAAATTCACAAAGTCCTGTCCTTGGGATGGACTCATCCCTTGCCCCAAAATAGTCTGGGGCTGGCCAGCTGGGCAGCAGCTCTGCAGGAAAGTCTCTGGGGCGTTCTGGAGGGCAACAATTCAGCCATGAGGCAGCAGCATGCCTAGGCAGTGAAGAAGGACCTCTGCAAATTGGTCTACATTTGCACGGGTACAGCAACATTTCCACGAAAGTGATCTTGCCTTGCTTGTTAAGACAACACCTTGAGTACAGAGTCTGTTTTTGGATTCCCAAGCAGAGGATTGCCATGGATGCACTGAGATAAGCCAGTGACCATCTCAGGGTCACTGAGATGGTCAGGCTGGGAACACCGGGTGTATGATGAGTCAAAGACAGACCTGGTCTTGTTCAACTTGGAGAAGGAGAAAGGCGAGATGTTATTGCTACCTGCAGCTACATAGTGGGACATTATGACTGTTGAAGGAAAATGGAATATGAAACAATGTAAGACCAGGGAAATTTGGATTAGCTATGAAAGAAAATATTTTCATCATGAGTGTGATCAAACACTGTAGCTGGTTGTGCAGAGAGGCTATGAAATGTTCATCCATGGAGATACACAAATGGATAAATTCTAAGCAACCTTTCCTGCCTCAAAGAGGTCAAATTCCAGAATCATGGTCATGAACGTCCTATTCCTAGTGTGACAGTTGTCTCCCACTGCATGTCACTATCACAAAACATGTTAGTAATGATTTATCATTACATACAAGAGTATACATACAAGTATAATGAAGGCATTGTGAACTAGAAATGTCTGAGAAACGTAGCAAATCCATGATTCCATTTGAAATAAGGATTATCAGTATGCTTGTCACTGGTTATAGACTGTAATTGTGTTCTAAAGAGTTCATACAAAGAAAGGGGGAAAAGCTTCTTTGTACAGAAAGAAAATTTTGATTTGGAGCAGTTCAAAGGTGTGAATTAAGTCTTTAATAGCAACGATTGTTTGAGAATTGTGATGGACATTTCTGGAGCCCTGTAGAGATGCTTGCTTGCACTTCTCAACTGTTTAAAAATAGGTTTCTAGCAATACATCAGCAACTTCCTAATAAAGCAGATAAATTTATTTGTGTGTCTGTATAAATTAATGTAGATGCATATATATTTTTTTTAAAGAATTGTCCTGAACACAGAATGGAAAATCTCTCTTAATATAATATAAGCATTGAATGATTTCAGACTTGATATTTTAAGAAGAATTTTTAAGTAATAACAAACTATTTGTCGTTGTTCTCCAAGCCCACTGCTAAGACCTGAGATTGCTAGCTCTTTCTTTCTATCCTGTTCTTTAAAATACAATGTGTTAAGGAAAAGATACAATCATTTTCTTGATAGCTTGTTATTCCTTTTTTATGTATAACCAGTAGTTTAGATATTGCATCTCATTTTTATTCATRTCTTAGAATGACAGAAGAGGAGAAGATCTTAGAATTTTCATTTGCAACTCTGTTTCTCATGTTTACTTTTTTACTCTGTTCAGTAGTATTTTGCATTTAGCACTTTTCACCTGGGGGATATAAAGCATTTTGGAGGGATATAGAAATTTACATCACCTATTTAAAATACCTGGATGGTGTTTTAAAGTAGTGTCGTCTTTAAAAATGGAGAATGAGATTGAAATAATTTAAGACAAAGGGAAACAAAAAAGAAGATACTAAGAATTTTATTCAATATCAGAAGAATTCTGATTCAAAAATGCACTAGATATATTTTTGACAGAAGAATTCAGGGAGCTGGTTTGCAGTATCAAGGCTGGGTAATGAATATATCATCCTGATCCTCTCCTGCCTTCCTCCTTGAGTCTTAGGCATTCACCTCCAATGTCAAAGCAGTTCAAAGTAGATGGCAATCAGTGAGAAGCAGTGATTGTACAGAACCAGATATTTCCTTTATGAATTAAAAATAAGACAGATTTTCTCTCCTTTTCTCTTCTTACATCTAATACCTAAGGCTTTAATTCTTCCTCAGTTATCGCTTTTGCGAATGTCACTGGTTTAGGTTAAACTAAGAACTGTGAGCTACTATGCATATTATGTAAGAAAGATGGCCCAAATACATGCCCGAATCGACACCCAAATAGGATCTTGTACTGAAAACTGAACTATTCAAACAAACAAACAAACAAAAAACACAGATGACAGTTGGACAAATTTTCAGGTATATCTGTGAATCTTAGTAGTCTGAAGAACCCGTAAGGACAGGATAACTGATAAGGATCTTCAACCATAAAAGAAGAAACATAGGTGTTCTGCTGTATATCCCTTGCTATTGACCGATTGTCTTATACAGTCAGGTACAGCTACCAGCCTCCACCCACCTTTTGTCCCATTGCTTTTAATGCAGGTGAGACCTTGAAACGAGTAAAAGGCTGAAAAATAAAGAAGAATATTCATAAAATCATATATAAGAAACCTACACAAATATGAACATAATATTTTAAATATCAGGAAACCATCTATGCATTTTTTTCCTTCTCAACAGTATTCTGATTAGCAATAAAATACAATAAAGACAAGACCATTGTTCTCTTCCAACTATTAAAAACATGCTAATAGTATCTCTCTCTGTATTTTTTTATGCCTTCATTACAGAAAATTAGACTAATTAGAATAAAAATTATATGAACCTTACAATTCCCAATGGCATTTATATTGTCATTTGGTATGATAATCAATGTTATTATAAATCACTGATAAATTTTTACTACCCTTCAGTCTTTATAGCTAACTCTTTCTTAAATTTGTTTTAGAAAGAAGTCTGTACCTTCAGAATTAAAAAAAAAATAATATTTCAGCAGACAAATAAGGTTAATTAAGCTTTTGGTGAACCATACTGCAGATAAAACCTAGCAATGGGCCATTTCTTAATGATAGTTATCTATGTTCATATACACACAAAAAAAATAGGGTTCAGTTCAACCTCTCACTTGTTAAGTATGTAACTTTCTACTTGCAGAAAAATGAAATGAAATGRAATGAAATGGAGTATTTTCAAAATGTAATGACCATACAAAGTATCCATGCTTTGCAAGAGCTGTAACAACATCTGATTTTGATTCCCCTTCAATTTAGGGTTTTTTTTTCTGTTTAATTCAATGCATACATAAAACATCGCACAAGTCTGTAATAGTTCTTACTCAGGTTCTGACTGGATCACTATTGTAACTGAAGACCATTCAGAGTTAGGTAAGGTGACTAACAATCTGTCACTTGAGATTAATTTTCTCTCTTATCATCCTCTAAGCAGATTATTTGTGTTTGTAGCATTGTTATATTTGGAAGGGTTCCTCTCTCCTGTTCTCTACAAGTATACACTTTTGTCTGCACATTCATATTACATATTGTGTTATTAATGTACTTTTTGCTTCTGAAGCAGCACATGGAAGGTCATGTGTTTATTGCTACAGCTATTTTTATATGACATTGAAAGAAATAGTGTACCTGTTGGCCATGGTCTTTTATCCTTGACTTAAAGAGAGCTGTAAAAGTTCCCTGGCACTGTAAGATAATCAGTTTTATACTTAAGAAAGAAACTGCTGATATAACAAAATATGGATGGGGGACTGTAAAAGCTGCTTAGGAAAGATTAAGGAAGAAGAAAGAAATCTGTCAAGAAGACAGTCTATTTTGGCAGTGATTCTGAAAAACCACAGAATTGCTTTGGTGCGGGAGGCAGGGAAGTCCATGAATCAGCTGAGTCTAGAGGCTCAGTTTAGACACTGTGAAGATCAATATCTGTATCAGGATACCACTCATTTTCTTGTATGTTAAGCATTAAGCTATTAAAGCATTTAGTTCCAATAAGAATAGCTTAGACATTCTGTAGCATTCCCCAAAATAATTATAGCTATATAAGAAGATATTGCAAAGAAGAGAATTTCTTTCAAAAAAGCTGGATGGAGGTATGTTGCTCGTAATATACCAAAAGATTTCTTTCTTTCTATCTATCCRTTCTCATGGGACAACATCAAGAGTATACAGAAAGATATCTAAGGAAATATTGTTAAACCTAATTACATGAAGTATATTAATCTCTGGAACTCTTTTCAGTCTTTTTCTTTTGTCTGCCAGCTTATCACAGATGGATTCTGAAAAAAAGTCAACTGTTCCATGATGATAAGAACAGTTGTGATAAAATAAATAAATCATTAAAGGGGAAGAATATAAGATAAATTTATTTGGAGAACAAAGTAAATTTATGGGTTTAACAGAAAACAATGTTTGTACTACTGACATTCTGCAAAGGAACTGGCACTATCCTTTCAAACTTCTGATATTTGAAGAAAAAAATATATGAGTAAATGAATCTCTAATATGTTTCCTGCATGGATGAACAAGGAGCTCCTGGCAAAACCCATACAGAAGTAGGAAATGTACAGAAGCTACAGGCAGTGACAGTTCACATGGGAGCATTATAGGAATTAAGGTCGTCTCAGGATGCAGGGATGGACTGAGGAAGACTGAGGCCCATTTTGAATTGAATCTGGAAAGGCATGTCAAGGACAGCAAGAAGGGCTTCTCTAAACACATCAGTAACTGAAGGAAGACTAGGGAGAATATAGGCCCACTACTGAGTGGAGCAGGGCCCCTTGGTGAGGAGTGATTGAGAGAAGGCCACCATACTGAATGTCTTCTTTGAGTGACAACAGGAATTCTAGACCTTGCAGACCACAGAGGAAGTCTGGAGAAAGGAATGCTTTTCCTTGGCTGAGGAGATGCAGTTAGAGATCACTTAGGCAAATCTGACTCCACAAGTCCATGGGTCTTGACAAAATGTACCCATGAGTGCAAGGGCATGGGTGGAGGTCTTTCCTAGGACTTCAAATAGCTTTGAGAGGTTATGGTCATCAGAAGGGATGCCTGAGGACCGGAAGAAAGCACATGATACTGCTGTCTTAAAAATGAGGAAAAAAAAGGACGCACAGCCTGCAGGCCTGTCAACCTTACCTCCATCCCTGGAAAAGTGATGGAGAAGCTCATTCTGGATACCATTTGTTGTTGCATAAAGGACAAGAGAATGACCTAAAGGAGTGAGAATGGATTCACCAAGGGGAATAGCCTTCTATGATGGAATGACTGGCTGCATAGCTGAGAGGAGAGGCCTGGATGTTGTCTCCATTAACTTCTTGAAAGCTTTTAACACTGTCTTCCATAACATCCTCACAAGCATTGACTAGATGAGTGAAAAGTGAAGTAGACTGAGAAATGAAAGGTAGAGGTTACTGGGTTGTGTCACTAGTTTGAAGTAGAAGTAGAGACCTTATGCTTGTTGTGTGCCCCAGGAGCTACTGAGGTCAGTGCAGCAGAGGGTTACTAAGATGATGAAGGGTCTGGAGTATCTCTCATATAATGAAAGACTGAGAGAGCTGGGAGCTGTTCAGACTAGAAAAGAGAAAACTGAAGCACTGTGTATGACTATCTGAAGGGAGRGTGTCAAGAGGATGAGGCCAGACTCTTCTCACAGCTGTGTCCAGCCCTGAAACAAGAGACAACAGACACAACCTGAAACACAGGAAGATCTATCTGAACATGAGGAAAAATATTTTTTCTCTGTAAGTTACAGAGCACAGGAACAGATTGTCCAGAGGGGCTGTGGAGTCTCCTTCCCTGAA
Source organism: Nothoprocta perdicaria (assembly GCF_003342845.1). Lineage (NCBI taxonomy): Eukaryota > Metazoa > Chordata > Aves > Tinamiformes > Tinamidae > Nothoprocta > Nothoprocta perdicaria. Next base: position 155,294 of record NW_020455719.1, read on the forward strand.
GATAGCTAAAAGCTGCTTGAACACAAAACAGGGCAACATGCTGTAGATGACCCTGCTTGAGCAGGGGTCATTTACTAGATGACCTTTAGAGAGCACTTCTGACCTGAACCCCTCTATGATTTCTAAGTTTCTGTGTTTTTTATACATCAAAAACAAAGTCAGCAGGAGCACAGAGTCACATAGAAGAATACAAATTTTATGAAGATATAAATCTTTTTTGGCGTATTACTTACTTGGACATTAATTATGCCTAGACCTCCCTTTCTTCAGAAATGTAAGTCCTCAGGATGATTTAAAGCTTCTAGAGGTGGTTAACCTTTGCCTGGTAATTTCATCATAGCCATGTATTTCAAAACTACTTTCTCCCCAGATTCCAAAGACATTTCGGGAACATTAGCATAGAGTTAGCAGCAGAAAGTATAGAGAAAATTTCACTCTAAGTCTTTCAATTGTATTTTTACCTGTTTTGTAGTATTCTTGAAATGAGCTATGTTGTCCTGAAACCTTAAATGCAGTGAATCTGATCAGCATTCTGCCTAATAATTAAAATAGTAAATTTTCAGCTTGCTAGAAACTGCTGATAATATTTTGCTAGAAGCATACCTCACTTTATTAAAAAAAAAAAAAAAGCTCGTAATTGTGATGGTGATTTCTGTATCAAATTTACTCAGAATATTTATATTTTAAAGTTTCCATACTTGAACTCTTTTTTTTTTTTTTTTTAAATGAATTTAAGGCATTAAAAAGATTAACTTCAATTTGGGAAGCAAGCAAGAATTTCATCTCCTGATCATACTGCAGTGCAAATGTGTGCTGTTTCCTGATTGTTTTTCAAGACAGCCTCTGCTCTCCAAAGTTGAATTAATGGTTGAATCCTGATTACTGAGCTTTCCTGCAAGCAATTATTAACACACTATTGAAATTCTTCACCAATACAAATTATTTTAACCATTATTTATACATTACCATGAGATGTCCTGTGGTTAAAAGCGAATACATCTCTCTGCTGTATAAAATGACAAATATAGCCCCACAGCAGGCTGAGATACCAGCTTCTGAAGCTGTAAGTCTTTCTAATTCTGGGAAGAGAGGCATAAAACCGAATTATACTGTCTCTACATTTCTAAATGACAGAAGAATCTAGTGTGGTCAACAGCAGCAGGGACAGGTGATTAGAGCATACATATGGAATCAAGGAAAATGGATGAGTGGCGTAAGAAAGTACCAATGGAAGCATGCTGTATTTTCATTTTTATGTTTGGTAATTTTGCAGAATTTCTCATGAAAAGATCTGTGCATTCCCATTCCATAAGGATTTTTTTTCCATTTTTCACCTGGAAGGAAGCAAAAACCTGATTTTTTATTGTTTTTTAAATTTTCTTTCCTATTTTAATCTCTACTGATCTTAAAGGTAGGTAGACCAGGACCAATGCACTGTCAGTTAGCAAAGGAAATCCCCATTCTGGTTTCTACTTTTCTCTTAAATTGTGTCCTTGTGTCTCAAAACAATCTAGTGACTTGCTTGTTCTCATTTCATTCCCAGAAGAAAGAAAGAAGTCTAAATTGAGCAGACTAGATAGATCTGCTTGGAGTCTGTCTGTATCTATGAAGATCCACATCAATTGCTCCAGCCAAAGGTTGGATCCAGTAGATTGTTTTCTAGTACACCATCTGTTTGTTTCAGGGACCCACTTCTTTAATGCTTATGTTGTATATATGAATTCATTCATATCTTTATCAGTAACTTAGGAACAATATGGCTTATCTTCACATTTATATAAATGTGACTTTATGTAATTTTTATTAGTAGAATTTTAAAATGTCTTATTACAATATGTRCCTCATATGGTAATACTAGATTTTTTTTCATGGCTAACAAACTTTTCCAAAATTGAGACTGCAAAATTACTAAAACAGTGCAGTGTGTGTGTCTCATCTGACAAAGGAAAACACTATTGGCGAGGACTTCATTCCAGGTGAAACCACGATGATACAATTTTATGAAAAATATTATTTTATATTATATATAAAGTATAACTGCTTGTGTTGTCAGTGTTGTTTGCTAATACAGCTACTCACCAAATATATTATTCTCTGATTAGCTTAGATTCTCATCGGCAAGTACATCTTTTTGTACAAGAAAAATAATCAATTTGCAAGGAGGAACTGGATTCCAAAGCAAAGATTTTCTTTTTCTCCAAAAATGTATGTACTTACCTAACTGATACAAATTCCCTGAACCTTTTCTCCAAGTCTAAAACTTCTAGAAATTAGATTTCTTCCTGAGAAGTGAACAAAAACAGCTATTAATAATTCATGGCATGTACCTTTTTTCTTTTTTTCAATAGCTCAGGCTTTCATTTAACATGCAGAAGGTGTATATTATTGTCTGAAAAAGCAAGAAAACATTAGAGAGAAATATAATGTTATTCTCTACAATAGTTCTTCTTTTAAATAGTGTAATTACCAGTGCTATTACACCTTATGATTTTGATATTTCATATTACTGTTATCTGAGCTCATTTTCCCTTCCTGTCGGTTGCAGTGTATTATGGTGGACATAGTAAATATTTTACTAAGGACAGCATTTTATAGGCAGCTGGAAGAATAGTGCTGGTTCTCTCTCCAGCATTATGGCAATTCTCATGAATACCTGAGTGGTCATTACAGTTCTTCTGAAAAGTAGAGTACTCTTTAGGGTGCTCCTTGGGAAGGTATGTGGAAATTAAAGTGCAAGTGGAAACTGCCTATTTCCATACTCAGGCCCTGCTCTGATATGGGTTCTGGAAAGGCCATGGGGCTGACTCCTGATCTGTTCTGTACCCACTCCATCATTCTGCCTTGCCTGGTACATGTCAATGAAGCACAGAGCTGTCTCAGATAGAGCGGATTCAGGCCCTGCATAGATGAATTAGCAGCCTAAAATAAGATACCTTTCCCATCCATTCCTCCAGTTCCAGAGCAGGAATTGGTAAATGAATTGAATCTAGGCCAGAAATAAGAACAAAAACTGCTGTTTAAAAAAATACTGAGAACTAAGGTGACCTCACCAAAGTGAAAGAAATAATACCTTTTCCTACAAACAGGAAATCTCATGCCATGACACTTTTCATCTCAGATATACCTGTCAAAAAAAAAAAAAAAAAAAAAAAAAAAAAAAAAAAAAAGAGGCTTAAATGTATGGCTTTCAGAGAATACTTTTTTATGGCAGATCTGAGAAAATATCAGCAAATTCTTACATTCTTGTGTTTCCAGGAAAGCTCTTTTTACTCTTAGTTACATTTTAAAAAAAATACTAAATCAGGCTTTTTCTGCTACTTATTTGTGTAGGCTTTTCCAGTAGACACTAACCTGTCCATAAATATTTGAAAAATAACTTTCTTGATCTTGATCTTGATTTTCTTTTTTCTTTTTCTTCATTTCTTATCTTAAACGCCTCAGGCCAGAAGCAGCAGAAGCTGCTTTGTTCTAATCTCTGAATATGAGTGAGTGGAAGTCGTGGGGAGTATCTGCAAGTGGATTATGCCTTCCCAAAGTATTAAAAAACGAAAAAAARAAAATGCAAACTCTTTCCTGTCTTTCTTCCATATAATCTTTCTCCTGAGAAACAAAGTTTCTATTAATGTCCCTGGGTTTCTTTGAAACACCTCTCCAGGCTGGAATTTGCAGGTAGTCAGAATTAGTAAGTCCCAGTTAAATGTTTTAGCTGAGTGGAGTGGAATGTGATGGATCTCCACTGCCTAGGAACCAGCTGGGGAGGAAAGAAAATGCAAGTTCAGATGTCTGTGGTGCCTGGATAATCAGAGAACTCCCCTATAGAATATATGACATTATGTTATAGAGCAGAATCACTGAAATTGTTAGGCTAGGGCTTCATTCAATTAAATAATTGAAGCTATATTTCCAGTTTGAATCTCATTTTTGTCATAACTCTTATTTTGAGAAGTTTATCAGGTATTCCCTTTGGGAATAGCAGAATGCAGTGTGCGCTTGCACACAATAGCATCACTGAAACAGTTCCTTGTGCGTACACTTTGGTACGTTAACACTGCCCCTTGTTTACTCTGTTTCATGTCAGACAATAACTATATGCAACAAAACAAGGATCCATGATGAATYACCTCTCTCTTGTCAAGAGAGATTGTCATCCCCCTATACATAGCCCTGATAAGGCCACATCTGGAGACTGTGTCCAGTTCTGGGCTCCCCAGGACAAGAGGGATGTGGAGCTGCTGGAGACAGTCCAGCGCAGGGCTACCAGGATGATCAGAGGCCTGGAACATCTGCCCTATGAGCAAAGGCTGAGAGAGCTGGGCCTGTTCAGCCTGGAGAAGAGAAGGCTGAGGGGGGACCTGATCAGTATGTATAAATACCTCAAGGGCGGCAGTGAGGAGGAGGGGGGCGACTTCTTTTCAGTGGTGGACAGTGATAGGACTAGAGGAAAYGGCCACAAGCTCAGGCACCAAACAGGAACTTAAGGAAACATTTCTTGACAGTGAGGGTGCCAGAGCCCTGGAACAGGCTGCCCAGGGAGGTTGTGGAGTCTCCTTCTTTGGAGTTCTTTAAAACCCGCTTGGACGCAGTCCTGTGTCACGTGCTCTAGGGGACCCTGCGTTAGCAGGGGGGTTGGACTMGATGACSTCTGAGGTCCCTTCCAACCTTAAGCATTCTATGATTCTATGATTCTATGATTCTATGATTCTATGAACTTCAACTTTCTCCTTCCCTGCCTAAAATACATTCACCTACATTATATTCACCTCTGGAAAGAAATCTAGCCCATTTTCTCCATCTGTGTGAACATAGTAGAAGATTTAAATAGACTGATTAGTCCTCCTAAGCTCATATTGTATCAGATGACATCTTTGTGCTTTCACTTACAGAGATGAAGTCTCGAAATCTTTTTTGTATTTCTTGAAAAAGGAATTGTGTTTACTGTTACTAAATGGGAAACAGAAAAGAACTTGTTTTGCTTACTACAGAAGGAATTGATACAGAGGAGTTTCTCATAATATCTTTTATTCTGAAAACCAGATCTTGTAGACAACCAATATTGCTAATGCTTGTTAGCCAGAGAAGTTTTGTAGTTGTGCTGCTGTCATTCCATAATGAGATCTTTCTATTACCTATTTCTTTATTAGCAATGCACTTAACTTGCCTGTGACCACAATGCGGGCAAAAGAGGGTCAGATATCAGTGAAGAGAGATATTCAAAATTTGTAATGTGCCAAACAGGATAAGTTTAATAAAGCATTTACACTCCAAATTTGCTAGTGAAGTGACTGGAAGCTCTGYGGATAACACATTACCTCTGGCAGACCACTGCCTTCCTTTACTTCTTCAGTCAGCAACAAGTACCACCTAATTTTGGTGAAGGCAAGACCTAGAATCTCTTTTAAATAAACTTGGTCTACTCTTCAAATACAGACTCTTTGCTTTGAGCTAAATAGATCCAATGATCTATTTGGGGAAAAAAATAGCTGTCATAAAAGGTAATAAACAAACTAAACTCCGGTCTCTTCGTATTCCTCAGGCACCATATTGCAATATTTCTATCAGCATCAGATGCTGGGACTCTCGTAACAAGTGTTTTAATGAAATGGTTACGCTGTGGTTGCTCTAATAAAAGTGAATAGAGAGGTGATTTTAGCTGGTGAGAACTGAAGCGTTTCTCCTGACTTCACCTGGCCTATGTTTGCTCATGTTAGCCAGGAAATGTTCTGCTGTGTTTTCACATATTTATGTTCCTCATTGTCTCAGTTTTGCTCCTTGAAAATTGAAATAGACCGAATTTGCTAATACCCTAAATATAAAATCTGTGTTTCATGCATTAAATGCTTGKTTTTTTTTTCTTTTTTAAGGATTTTTCAAACAAATGCATCTTGAATTTATAGAATTAGGAGCCCTAATTTGCTGCTTTGAAATGAATATTTAAGGTTGGAAGGGACCTCTACAGATCATCTAGTCCAACCTTCCTGCTCAAGCAGGCACACCTACAGCATGTGGCACAGGGTGGCATCCAGGCGGGTTTTGAAGACCTCCAGAGAAGGAGACTCCACAACCTCC
>NW_020455719.1:161954-209916 GCF_003342845.1 Nothoprocta perdicaria
CCCCAGGTGCAGGACCCTGCACTTGTCCTTATTGAACCTCATGAGGTTCCTCTCTGCCCAACTCTCCAGCCTGTCCAGGTTCCTCTGGATGGCAGCACAGCCCTCCGGAGTGTCGGCCACTCCACCCAGCTTGGTGTCATCYGCAAACTTGCTCAGGGTGCATTCCGTGCCCTCGTCCAGGTCATAAATGCTACTTGAATACTACTTGAATACTCCCTTGAATACTACTTACACTGAAATGAATAAGAAACTGCATACACAAAATTTTTTGAACACTTTTTCTCTTGATTTCTGTGTTTCTTTTCTGCTATGTATGCAGTTAGAAAAAGAACACTGGGCAATAATTTTTTGAGTCGCTAGATTATCAAAATCTCAGCAGGCAACGATAGTTGTTATTTAATATTGTGATATCTCCCAGGGCTATTTGTAATTATTAGGATGAAAAGAAGTTCTAAATTGTGTAGCAACTTTTTTTTAATATACATTTGTGTAATTACAAAATCATATATGAAATATGTTCTATAACCTGCTAAAACCAAATAGTACCCTTTACTCTTGCCTATCCAAAAGGTAGTAACCTTTATTTTCAAGAACTGAACTTTTAACTATTTCTTCATACATTTTCTTAGTCAAAATACCCATGATGTTGGCCTGTCTTTCTGCTTGCAATCACTGAAATACTTAAGCCGCTGCAAGACTTAACTTTGATCTATCAGCCTTAGACAGCTTCTCTGTAGTTTTCTAGCTATGTAAAAGAGAATAATAGGTTACTTTCACTGAATCTGAGTGTTTGAAAAAGACATATTACCTTCAATAAGCTTCCCAGTACACTTGGATGGATTCATTTTAGAACAATCTTACCACATAAAAGTATGCAGAGCAAAAAGCTAACACCAGCTTAAATAGGACCTCAGAAGTAGGTGCTGAGCTCTTGATTCGGATACGACAGAGCTGCATCAATCATCATACCATCCTCAGGGGCAATTTGGAGGCCAGGCAAGATTTTCATGCTGACTTAACATAGGTAAGAATAATATACTATTTCATATTCACAATACTCTCACAGAGTCACAGAAACATTGAGGTTGAAAGGGAGTTCTGGAGATCATCTAGTCCAACACGCCTGCTCAAACAGGGTCACCTACATCATGTTGCCTAGGATATCTTCTCGTAAAACACTCTGCACCACTCTGGACAACCTGTTCCTGTGCTCAGTCACTCTCACAGGAAAGAAATTTTTACTCGTGTTCAGAGTTTTGAATTGTGTCCATTGCCTCTGATCGTCTCTCTGAACACCACTTTCTTCTTATTTTTCACTCACCTTTCTTCTCATTTTTCAGCTTCAGAGATTTGATTCCTTTCTTTTTTATTACTTTTTTATTGATTAGGTGGAGCTGTTATAACCCACTCTTTTTTCACCATCAGTTTAAGAGAGACTGATTTTATCTCTAGGTGGGTGCTTCCAGATAGCTAAACAGCTCTTGATCCTGCTGAGCCAACAGTCACTGGTGTACATCAGGAGAAGAGGGGRCCCTCCGCTGCTCTTAAGAAAAAGGCTGAATTGTATTTATCACTTCTTTCTCTTTTCTCATTTTTTTTCTGCTCAGATCTAGACAGTCCTTAACGCCAGTGTTATGAAATCCCTGTACAGGATTTACTGAAATCATGAAAGTTTTGCTACTTTGTGCTAGCTAATTTGTCCCATAACAACATGCAGCTAAAGAGGTACGTTTCAATGTGAAACTAGCTGAATAATATTAATTAGTTGTTTGTCCACACAAGCAAAGTGGAAATCTTCAGTGTGGGGAAGGTGGGTAAAAGGAAAGTAATGAACTGCAGAGAAGAAGGGCGGAAGAATATAACTCCAGAGCTACCTAGTTCAGAGAAGAATGTTGAGCCTTAATCTTCCCTGATCGAGTGCTTTAATTACGTCACTGCTCTCTCCTCTACTGCAGTGAGTGGATTTATTGCAACAGAAGCATCAATGCTTGAATTTATTGTTCTATGTCTAAGGCATTTAGGAGGAACAGAGACCTGAAATTCCCATATCAATTGTGACTATTATAACTATTCAATGGAGTACTAACTACTCAGATCCTTATCCTTGACTGCTCTGTCATGCAGAGGGACCTGGACACACTAGGCAACTGGGCAGTGAGAAACCCCGTGAAGTTCAACAAGGGCGAGAGCAGGGTCCTGCCCTTGGGAAGGAATAACCCCAGACTCTAGTAAAGGCTGGGGACTGACTTTTTGGAAAGCATCTCTGCAGAGAAGGACCTGGGTATCATGATGGACAACAAATTGAACATGAGGCAGCAGTGTGCCCTTGTGACCAACGGGATCCTGGGGTGCATTAAGAAGAGCGTCTCCAGCAGATCGAGGGAAGTGATCATCCCCCTCTACTCAGCCGTCATGAGGCCACATCTTGAGACTGCGTCCAGTTCTGTGCTCCCCAGGACAAGAGGGATGTGGAGCTGCTGGAGAGAGTCTAGCGCAGGGCTACGAGGATGATCAGGGGCCTGGAACATCTGCCCTATGAGCAAAGGCTGAGGGAGCTGGGCCTGTTCAGCCTGGAGAAGAGAAGGCTGAGGGGGGACCTGATCAGTGTCTATAAATACCTCAAGGGAGTGAGGGAGGAGCATGAGACAGCCTCTTTTCAGTGGTGGCCAGAGATAGGACTAGAAGAAACGGACACAAACTGAAGCACCAAAAGTTCCACAGGAACTTAAGGAAACATTTCTTGACAGTGAGGGTGCCAGAGCCCTGGAACAGGCTGCCCAGAGAGGTTGTGGAGTCTCCTTCTTTGGAGATCTTCAAAACCCACTTGGGCTCAATTCAAAACATGCCACATGCTCTAGGTGACCCTGCATGTGCAGGGGGGTTGGACTAGATGATCTCTAGAAGTCCCTTCCAACCTTAATGATTCTATGATTCTATCGTTATCCTCTGAGACAAAAAAAAAAAAAAAAAAAAAAAAAAAAAAAAAAAAAAAAAGCCTTTTTTTAATACTTTAAAGGCCTGCTTGCTGCATTATTCAATAGTTATCTGAAGTTATCCTTTTCCATAAATACCTGATTTGTCCACTGTTTTAAAGGACTTTGGCTGACCAGATTAGACTAACTCATAACCCTTAGAAATATCCAGCCTAGTACATTCTGATGCAGTTTCTAAGGATAGTTACTAATCTCGAGTGCAAGTACCATTTGACTGGATAACGCTTTACACAACTCACCACATTATAGACCATCTGTTAGTTTAGAAAATCCAGAAAATATGATTCCCTCCAGGGTTTTCAGCCAAGTGTGATTGCTGACCCAGTTCCCTAGAGACATACTGCCATGAAAAGTGCCGATGTTTTCATCTTTCTTTGTCTCTTAACCACCCTTAAAATAACATATTTCAGTTATTTCTCCTTTTTGGAGAAATTTCTCCGAAATTTCTCACTTACTACTCCAGGTTGTTCCAATTGTACTTCAGCAGAGATGCTGAGCTTCTTTGGACTATGTTGAATTGAAGGACAGACCATGAAAATGGAAGAGAACAAACCTCAACTCTAGAGAAGATCAATGAGTCTCTCTTGCTTCCTGTGGCAGATGTGTCTACTTTTAGCAACTAAGTTAGGATTTTTAAGGTGAAGTTGATGAGGTGAGCTTGTGATCTGACCCAAAGCTCTTGCCATGTTTCTCTCCTCTGGCATGACTTTGGATTAATATTTTTAATGTTTACCTGGAACACAAAAACATCATTCTTATAAAATACGAAAAAGGGGAAGAAGGCTATAAAGACTGTAAATAGCATCTGTTTTGAAAAGTTGGTTTTTTTTTTTTCTTTTTCTTAATAGAAAAATCTTTGGCTGCTATCACTTTTATTTTCTCTCTGTTATAAGGCTGGCCAAGCAGATTTTAAGAAAAATAAAAATGGTCTATGAAATTCATTTGTGCATGTATGTGTTTGTGTATTAGTATATTACTATAAAATAGAGGGTTTTTTTTTTTTTTTTGATTTTTTGATTTTTCATCATTACCCCAGCTGGGATCCGATGCTTTATTGTAGCATATATAACAAAAAAGAGAAGAGACAGAACACTAGTTCCTTTTAAAAAGATGTGACTATTAATCATAATTATCTATCTACCTACTTACCTTCCTACCTATATCACATATAGTAGTACATTTATACTTTTTATCCTGATAGGTGACTCCTAACTGGCCTTCCTTCAAAATCTATTGTATTGTTTCCTTCAACAAGCCACATGCTAATACGACTKCAGATATTAATTAATAACTTGCAATAAGTAAAGTGAATGCTATCAGATCTGTAGAAATTTGCTTTTCTATTTCAAAGACTCTGCAAATTAAAAAAAAAAAAAAAGGCAAGTCAGTTGCTACAATATGTGGCATATATAGGACTGTGTGTTAAACCAGAATCTTAAAATACTTTGTACTATTTTTTCTACTACATTCTAATAAACAATAGCTCAGTCTCCCAGTTTTGGGAGGAAACTAAAAGCTCCTCATAGATTCACCCGCTCACAGGACCCTATCAGATTCAAATTAAAAACACAAGAAAATATAATTAACCCAAAATATCTCATGTAGCAAGTCAATACAGAGTGAGTGAAAAAATATCCTAGGTTCTAATTCATCTACAATTTGTGCCTTATTTGTGAATGTGTGAAAACTGTGCTTCTGATTAGAAATCTTAGTGATGTTCTCTAAGTATTTAGTGCTTTTGAAAGGAGGCAAAAGAATTTCCCAGGTATCCTTGCATAAGCGAGAAACAAATTTGGGGGTAGATGTGCAGTGGTGTTAAAAGCTTATATTCTGGTGAAAGTCGTAACAGATTACGAAACCATTAATGTTATATAGGGATACAGCATTGTCCTACATTGCTTCAAACCTATCTCTCTTTGGTACTGGCTGAGAACCACTGGCAACTGCTGGCCATTTATTTGGTCTCTCTGACTTTAGTTAACCTCAATTAAATTATAATACATCTGTCAGTGTAGAAAAGAAGAGCAGCATGGATCAATATACTCCAGTAGCCAACAACTCACTGGTAGGCACTTTAGAGAATGGAAAGATTTTGGGAGCTGGAAGTTAGTTTGGTGATCCTACCCTTGAGATAGATATATGCAGTTCCTAGCAGCATTGTAAATTGTTGGGTAGATTGAGAAAAAGATGTTTAATATTTGTTTGCTGCAGTACTTGATTTATAACATTTCTGCATTAATGTTGCTCCATTTGAAAAGGATTTACTGACTGTTTACTTGTCATCCAGCTCACCATAATACTCTTTGTGAATGTCCCTTTGTATCTAATAAGAATTTTCCCAGGGTGGAGGAAAACTGCATGTATGGATATCATACACACAAAAAGAATAAAAAACATAAATTATGAAGCCCACCTACAATATGCTTAGATGTCCATGCTCTTGACAAGATAGCATCAGATTAATTTGTATTAGTTTTGTTTACTACTTTCTCTGAACAATCAGTACTTTTAGAGATAATCAAAACTAAATGGAAGCTGGAGATAAATCTTCCTCTTATAATGATCTAATCTGAGTCCAGAGCTAAAAAAATAGGTCATGTTTCAGTCTATTAATTGACTTGTCTTTTGGTATCACTCTCTTATAAAAAAGCAGAAATACATAGAACTCTGTCATAGGTATATATTAATGTTTTTATAGTCACTGCAGTTTACTATGTATTGCAATATTGTAGGCATCTCTAAAGTACATCCTAATCCTAACAGCCTTCACTAAAAGTTGTGAAAGATCTGAGTCATTTAACTGTTGAATTGTTAAAAAAATTGTCACTAACATTCTTTAACTGATACCATATCAGAACTTTAGCTAAAGGCTTTGTGATTTTTTAAAACTTTTTTTTTAGGAATTTGTGTGTGTGCTAACTCTATACCAGCAACATTTTAGATTACAGCAGTTCCAGGTTGAGGATGACTGCCAAAACAAGCTAGGAATAAGATGATATATCAAATTTTTAATGACTTTAAAAGAGTAGAGGCATTTTCTCCCTTGCATTTTTCTTTCTATAGATTCTGAGTGCCTAAGGAAAGATTTTGCAGTTGATTSCAAGTTCATTCTTGACACTGGAAGGGAAGTCTATATGACAGTTCATGAAAGGCCTTTCAAAATGAAATCAGAGAAATACTTTTGGTAAAAATTTGATCTTGATGAAGAGGTCATCTCTTGAAGGAGAGGCTTTGCTATGTTGTATGAATTGATTCTTTTATATTTTCTGCATTTTTCTCTCGTCTCTAGCATACACACCAGATGTTTACATTCATATCATAATTAAAAAATTTAACATTGGAAATTTTCTGTCATCATTATATTTGATTTCTGAAAATGCTGTCAAATGACTTTTGAAAGTCATTGAACCCAAGGATATGAATAGTGTTGTCTTCTGCAGTTGCATGGCACACTTCAGTGTGAAAAATTGGTCCACATGTGATTTCTGTGTCCGCACACCAGCCTGCTCCTGTTTCAGCTTGGCTTCTACCTTCTTATTCCTACTGTATAGTACTAGTGCTAGAGAGGACTTTTCTCTGAAAGAGTCACCTCTGTGGTTGCTGCAGTAATTGCAAGGCCCCTCTCAGAGAATTGTGAGGTTGATTCCAAGCTAATACCAGCTGGAAAGGCTTTCTTTTCCTTACCTTCCTGAACAACTATGTCAGGTGAGTAAGGTGGTGCTGCCACTACCTTTTACAATAGCAGGTTTTGTCTTTTGTGTGTCTTATTGCTTTTGTGTTTAATCTGTTCATTTTCATTTTGTACTTCCGACTTCTTTCCTAAATACACGTTATAATTAATTACAGTGGCAGTCTGTCATTTCCTCAGAATATTGTACTGAGTTTTATTTGTTGATGACTTCTCTAAGATTGTCTGCATAGTCTATCTTTTTAATGAAATAAGGATTGATATTTTGGTTGCATCTGTCTGTGAACATTTTTCCTTCAATGATTTCTATTTGTCTTCTTTTCCTGTTTTCACATTCAGTGCCCATCTTTCCTCAGCACAATTCTTTCCTGTTAGAACAGTGTCAGCTTCAATATCTATTTCCAGGGTATTTCCATTTATCTATTTCCATTTCTTCCACCAATTCTTTGAATTTGCTGTTTGTTTTACTCCTCTTCTGCTTTGTCTGATAGTTGTCTGATCTTAGCACAAACATTTTACCTATCACCACATTTTCTTCACAGTAAGGTCTCTTGTTGCCTTTAGTACCCAGTGGTGGCTGCTGCAGTCACATTGGCTCTGAATATTCTCAATTTTTCTTCAGTTTCCCTCTGTGCTTAACAGCTGTCTCCTCTGGTGGCATCTTGAATCTGTTCTTCTGTTCAAGTCATAAACCTCAGAGTACTCTTCTGTTCTGGATTTTATATTGCTGATTTTTTAAATTATTATTATAATTAGTTTTATTTGTAGTCTTACTTTCTGTTTGCTGATCAATATTTCCTTGTATTTTGGAGAGATGACCAGATTGGGGAATTAATACAACCATGACTATGTATTTTGGTATTTGTTGAATACAACTATTGTCTGCATCTTTTTCAGAGAACAGAGTGCCTTCAGCTTTACAACTTGTGTATGAAACAAAAATCAATACTTCTTAAAATTCTGTGATTAATAATTCTTACCTGCTGTCTTTTGTTATGGCTTTATTTGCTGTATTGAACAATATTGAATACTATACTGCATGAGATTTACTTATTTTTAGAAATTATATGATCCCATGCAACAGGTAATTGTACGCTTGTTTTTGTCCTCACTAACTGCTGTAATAGACAACTGAGAAGTGCAGTGTTTTAGCAACCTTGTTTGAAATTGTGTATCTTAATCAGCTGATATTTTCTCATCTAAGGATGACTTTTTCTCAGACTTAGAACTGTATAATTCTTGTCTCTGTAGGATAGACCTAATAGGAAGTTTCATCTCTTACTTCAAGCACTTTTTATCCCAATCTGTCAGGTGGGATTTTATGTCCGTAGTTACCCATCCCCAACATGATCCTGCAGTTTCTTATTTCTGAAACAGTTTTTATTTATTATGTATTTATTCATAATTACAGGCTATCCAAGTATGTATTTCTTCCCTAGCCAGCACAGAACTTTGGGAGGGTCCTGTTTCGAGGGAACTGATCTCCATGAGGATTGCTTGAGAAGTCACTCTCAATTGTCACTGGAAAGACAGAGCAGGGTCCGTGATGCAAGGCGGGATGCTGGGAGGGGACACACAACCTTCAATGAACTTCTGGTCTTCTGATTTGGCACTGAGCAACACAGGCTGGGCTGGAGCAGAGCTGAGCTGCCTGAGGCTGAGAGATGCATGAAAGGGCTTCTCATGATGAGAGCTGAATTTCACATTTCACTCTCTCCTTACTTCATGAAAACGGCTGTATTTCACAGTATCAATAACCAAAATAATGCATTTGTTCTATATTGTCATATATGACTCCAAATTATTAGAAAATTGGACTACAACTTAACATACTTGCACTTTAAACATTCAGATATAGATAGAGGCCAAGCAAGGAAAATTCCTAAAGTAAGGCTGATGTTTCATCAGGGAGTTCTGAGCCTGTGAAGAAAGATTTGATTAGAAAGCACTGTTGTGATGGTAACTAGAAGAGGTTGTTGCAAACATAATAAGCTTGTAAATAGCTATCCTGGGATTCTGGCAGAACATTTAGAATGATATATTAGATTTTTTGTTCTTTTCTTATTTCAATTTCTTTATAATCTTTTCTGTAGTCTGATTCACCCCATGAAGGAAAAAAAATATATCCTTTGTTATTTTTTTTTGTTTCCTAGCATGTAATTATTACAGGCAGTTTGGACTAGATGATCTCTAGAGATCTCTTCCAACCTCAACCATTTTGTGGTTCTTTGATTCTGTGAATACCCCTATGCTAAACAGGGGAAACATTTGTCAGACTGTAGTCAGCAATATACAAATATATTTTCCTCCACAGCAAAATCATTTTGGTGTAAACTCTATTTGGTGTGAAAATTAATTTGAATTTTTATTTCACTCTCTTATTTTTGACAATGCCTTCAATCCGATAAAATAAAATAACAAGAATAGTAATAATAACAAAAATAGCAATTATATTGTCTGGGATAGAGGCCATGGGGTTTAGAAAGGAAAACTAGAGACTTATAATTATTAGTTAAATAATTTACATAATTATAAATAAATAAATCAGTAAAATGTCTGCTCATTAGAGCAGTGCAGCATAAAAGAATTTTGGACACAAAATGGATCTATCACAGTCATTTAGATGCCAACAGCTAAGGTTTTCCAACTTTAACATACAAAAATGCATTGAAAGGCTGGCTTCTTACTGTATTTGAGCTTTGGGATCCTATCAGGTACTTAAGTGATACATTAAACTTCTGTAACTTCTAATTGCTATTTAACTGCTGTTTGCACATACCATTCAATTATAGGTGTATATGTGCACAAGGAATCCTAAGATGCTTAAGATGTATATTTTTGGCACAATTTCTCCTGCAAATCTATTGTATTGAAACCTCTTCAGACAAGAATAAAGTCTCTTGTGAAAAACTTGATAGATGAAATGAAAAGCAGAACAATGAGGACAAGAAAGAAAATGTTATCTTTACAGTAGAAAGATGGGATTGGATGAGGCATTGAGAAGCAATGCCAGAGCTAAGAGATGTTGGGAAGAGCTTGGGTCCTAGGTGAGATTTGGTGGCTAGACTGTTACTATGAATGCCAGCTCTGGAGAGGCTATGTGTTGGAGAATCAAGGGCTTGTTCCTCCTTTCTTTCCAAACAAAAATGATGTCTCTGGAGCAGAGGCCTGATGCTTTCTACATGCTCTCCTCATTTGTGGTTGAATTGTTAAAAAATTGCAAATTTGATTAGAAGGATTGGAGAATAGTATAGGAGACTACCGTTAAAGCACAACTTTTGCTAAGGATATGAATCAGGTTCAAGTCTGAGCCTTGAGATGAACACTATTCTCTAGTCTTCTATCAGTCAAGTTAACTAGTAAAGTAATTCTGAAAACACTAATACATATCACCTTTAGTTGAATTAAACTTTGAAATTTCTATAAATGGATAAGAAACAAATGCTACAAATAAAACAAATGATGTTAACAACCTCCCTGTGTATAGATACCAGAGAACCAAAAAACTTAGAAGAAAATAAGAAATGGAAAAGCAGTATCTGTTTAGAAATTGATTTCCCTAGGCTTTACCTATGGAAAAGATATGCTTGAGTATTAAAGAAATCAGTTATTCTTCAAATATGTCAAGATGTCAAATATGATTCAGCTTAAGAATATTACCTCTGCATAGCAAGTTTTCATTTTATGAGTATTAGCTCTTAAAGGTATTCTTGTTAAATAATTTTTCATAATATATATGAATGAAAAAATAGAAAACAAACCAGGCAGTAATTATGATTTTGTATATTAGATGATAATATAGTCGTTCTCTGTGCTATTCTTTTGCTAACGAGTTTAGCTCTCAATTTACACATCAATAGTGTTACATTTTCTGCTTTGTAATTCTAGCCAATACTAAAGGGAAATGTCAGCTCCTGAGAAGTCCCAAAAGTTAATGTGACACAGAAACTAATAAAGTCACAAAATCCCACTACCTTTGTTTAAGATATGCCTCAGTGAAAGTACTTGCTGAGCTGGTATTTTGTTCTTATTGATACCAAAATGCATCAGCAAAATAGATGATAAGCACGTTTTTTAGCTGCAGAAAGGTAGCTTGAAATGCAACACGACTACTCCTCCTTGGAAAGATATGTGAATGTGTGTAGAAGTGTATATATTTATAAATTTTCATATATGCATTACCATGTAACTCCTTGAATTTTTAGACTCTAATTCTGATTCTATGAACAAAGGCTGATCACTGCAAAGGAATGGCTGCAAAATTAAGTATATATTTTTTGGAGTACTGAGGGTTTTTTTTTTTTTTTTTTTTAAGCTTTAGGCCAGAAACAAAAGATAAGGAATTTTTTAAAGAGAAAGTTCTAATCACAAAAGCTCTCGTAATGGCAACCTCAAGTCAGGACTTAATTAAGTGAATTGATTCTGTTTTAATGAAGTCTAAAGAGATGGGATTTCCCAGTTCTTTCTACACTTTAAAAAAAGCTCTAGAAAGCAGCAACTGTATCTGAACAGAATTCATAGGTGATTCACTCTGAAAACAAATTTCAATGAAAAAGGAAAATTAAATAAGAGCCTACGGCAAGCTACAGCTGGGTTTCCAGCTGCTGCTAATTTTGTGTTAATCTTTCTTTCTCTCTCTCACGTGCTATTATCTTTTTATAAACAAGTAATACCATAACAAGTCACATCACCTAATGACGTTTATTGCCATATCATTTTCAAGTTTTCACAAAAGCTGGGCCACAATGAGCCTGCAAGAAAAACAATGAGACCTTCAGAGAAACATGSAAGGATTATATTTCTAAAACTCCATTGCTTCTCTATATAGTTTTCAAAGATGTCAAGAGTTTCTGATTATTGCTCAACATCTTTGAAAATCAAACATTTTAATTCACATATTTAGGGATAAATTTGGTGAGGTTGCACCTGGGATACTGTGTGCAGTTCTGGGCTCCCCAGTACAAAAGGGATGTGGAACTTCTAGAGCGGGTCCAGCAGAAAGCAAAAAAGATGACGAAGGGACTGGAGCATCTATCTTATGAGGAAAGTATGAGCGAGCTGGGCCTGCATAGCCTGGAGAAGAGAAGACTGAGAGGAGATCTGATCAATATGTATAAATACCTGCAGGGGGCATGTAGGGAGGGTGAGGGTAACAGAGCTCTTTCCTGTGAGCGTGACAGAGCTCTGGAACTGGCTGCCTGGAGAAGTTGTGGAGTCTCCTTATCTGGATATCTCTCAAAGCTGCCTGGGTGCCACCTGGGTTTCCCTGCTGGAGCAGGGATGCTGGGCTAGATGATCTCTTGAGGTCCCTTCCAACCTCAACCATTCAGTGATTCTTTATTTGCAAGAGAAATAGCTGTCCTCAGAGAAGGTGGGATGCAAATGATGGAGAGCAGTGATTTGTCTGGCTCATTTTCCTCTTTGAAAGGTTGCATGTATAGATGGCCCTGGCCTGACGAGTGTATCAGTCTGGACCTATGGGGTCATTGGTGTCATGGTGGAGCAAGATACAAAAGAGCATGAATGGTGTCCAAGGTATTGGGCACCTTTGGTCATCCTGCATGCCTAAATGACTTCTTGGGAGAGTGCTTTGAGGAAAGTGAAGGCAAGAGGAAGAGGCAAGACCTGGGCCCCCTGGAAGCACTATGACTGACCGTGATCCTTAATGACCCCAAGAAGGCTGTGAGAAGTTGTTGAGAGGAATTTCACAGTTGTAAGGCACTGGGGACCTGGAAGCTAGGAGAGGCCTTAGTTGGCCTTAGAATGCTTTGGAGTTTGGATCCCTTTCCTTTCCCTCCTCCCTTCCCTTTCTCTTCTTTTTATTTTAATAAATAATTTTATTTTAATAAAGCCTATAATTTTTGCATGGAGTATAATTTCTTCTCAATCAACGCAGTGAAGCAGGCCATCCTGAATATCACTGAATTGAATCCTGCCTGAGTTTTGACATTAGACTTTCCTTCCTTCTCTCCCCAAAAAGGTATGATATAGCTCGTATCTTAAGAGAAATATTCAGACCTGCAATTCTCCTTCCTGACTGAGGATGTAGGCACCATGTAATTTTTCTTTTACTTTTGCATTTTGAATAATGTTCCAATATCTATCATCTTTGCATATTGCTCTTCCTTTGGATATTGTGCTCAACTGAAAGTGGTTATTGCATAGATACAAAAAAATAGTGAATATGCTCACTATACGTACAGTTTCGTTTTGAGCAGATGGAAGAACATTCTACCCACATTGTATCATTGTCATAAAAAGACTTAGCTATTGCACAAAGTGTTTTGTGCTTATGGTATGAAGGGAAGCTATTATTATACAGCAACAAGGTGATACAATGGTGGAGAATCATTTTTATATACAGGAGAAGCAGCTACTGCTTTATGCATATTTGAAATGAGCTTGGTTAGAATTCCATAGAAGAATATATGCTTTTTACCTTAAATCGATATAATTTGCAGCAAAACAGAAAAAAAAAAAGTTGAATTGACATTTGTGTAAGAATGCCAGAACTAGTGACTCAAAAAATACATGAAATATATGCTCAATAATTGAACCAAAGGTGACAAAGGAATAGAAATGTAGACATATTACTGGGTTTGAATGAACTGAGGAGTAAAAAGAAAAGAGCAAGCTTTCCTTCATTCCCTGTTTTCACTTGGAATGGATATGGAGAAAAATCCACTATTCTTGTTTTTTAAAATCCATGCTACAAAGGCAAAGACTAGATATAAACAGTAATCCCAAAGTGAATGCAAAGGGTCCAGGAGAGCTGGCTAATATTCAAGCACCATATTCTCCAAGCTCAGGATTAGTATTTCCCTACAAGAAAAAAGTCAAGAAAAGGGGGCAGAAGACACATGCTAGTGGGCAAGGAACTCTTGAAAAAACAGAAGAAAGCATACATAATGTGGAAGAAGTGCCAGACCACTTGGGAGGAATATAGTAACATTGCCAGAGAATGCTAGGATATGACCAGGAAGGCCTTTGGAATTAAATCGAGAAAGAGATGACAGGGACAACAAGAAAGACTTCTGCAAGTACATCAGCAACAAAAGGGAGAGTAGGGAAAAAGTGAATCCACTGCTGAATGGGTGGGGAGTACCTTGGTATCAGAGGACACAGAGAAAGCAGAGTTTAGTTAATATCTTCTTTGCTTCAGTCTTTACTGYTAATGCTAGTCCTCACAAACTACAAAGCCTGAAGGCAAGATAGAAGACCTGGAGAGAGGAAGACTTTCATCTGGTTGAGGAGGATGGAGTTAGAGGCTATTTAGGCAAAATAGCCATCGACACACCTATGAGTCTGGATACGATGGATCCATGAATGCTGGGGGAACTAGCAGGTACTATTGCTCAGCCATTCTCTATCATCTCTACCGTCTACCTAACTGTACCATCTTTGAGAAATCATGTGAAATAGGAGAGGTGCTGGAGGAAATCCAACATCACTCCAGTCTTCAAAAAGCACAAGAAGAAGGAATCAGGAAACTACAAGCCGGCCAGCATCACCTCAGGCCCTGGAAGGGTGATGGAGCAGCTCATCCTGGAGGCAATCTCAAAGCATGACAAGGAAAATAAGATGATCAGTAACAGTCAACATGGATTTACTGAGGGTAAGTCATGTTTAACCAACCTGATGCCCTGCTGTGATGGGATGACTGGCTGGCTGGATGTGGGGAGAGCAGTGTACGTAGTCTACCTTAATTTGGTAAGACTTTTAATGTCATCTCCCGTAATATTCTCCTAGTGAAGTTCAGGAAGTGTGGGTTAGATGTGTAGACAGTGAGGTGGACTGAGAACTGCCTGAATGGCATGGCTCAGAGGGCTGTGATAAATATTGCCGAGGCTAATTGGAGACCTGTGGCCATTGGTGTCCCTCAGGGGTCAGTACTAGACCCAATGAATTTACTCATCAGTGACTTAAATGGAAGGACAAAGTGCACCCTGAGGAAATTTGCAGATCATACTAAACTGGCTAGAGTGACTGACACCCTCAGAGGGGCACATTCAGAGGGACATAGACAAGTAAGAGAGTTGGGCAGAGAGGCAGTTCATGAGGTTCAGCAAGCTCAAGTGCAGGGACCTGCACCTGGGGAGGAATAACCTCAGGCACCAGGGCAGATCAGGGGTTGATCCGCAGGGAAGCAGGGAACTAGGAGTCCTGGTTGACAACAAGTTAACCATGAGACAGCAGTGCCCTCGTGGCCAAGAAGGCCAATGGGATAGTGGCTGCGTCAGGAGGATGTTGCCAGCGAGTAGCTTATGTAGGTCAGTGAAGCTTATGTAAGTCACTCTCAGCTTTACTATTTGATCATACTGGCTGTGACAAACACAATACAATGAATATCCAATCAATGGAATATTCATAAATCCATCTGTTACTACTATGCTCAGATCTAAAAAAGAAATGCTGAGGTCTTAAATAAATTCCATAGAGGGACTAAAAAATTTTAGTACAATGTGAAAAAAAAAAAACCCTTCAGTTTTGTTGAGGATACAGGAGAAAAATAATATCTGGCATATTGCCATGAAAGAGAAGTTAAAGATTTCTACCATACAATTTACTTAATTATCAGTGCAAGTTTCACAAAATGCTGCCATCAGAAAGTGAATAGATCATAGGCGTGTTGAATTGGAGTAGCTTTAAAATGTTGTGACTGTCCTAATAGCTACATATCCTGTAAAATGCATTAATTTTCAAGAGGGTGATTACAGTTCACATTTTATGTTCCATTACATCTAATTTGTTTCAGGCTGCAATAGAGAAAATTATTTCCCTTCTTCCAATTTACAAGAAAAACACAAAAGAATAATCAAATGAAAAATATATAGATTTAATATGATCATATATGGCTTCTCTGCATAAGTACATACCACTCCTGAACTACATTAGTGACAATACTAGCTGTACACATTAAACACATACAATTTCCCATTATCTGAAGAGTAGATTTTTAAATAAATTAATGCCGTAATTAAAAAATGAGAAAACAAAATTTTTGAAGTAACAAAACCTAAGATGGAACAAACTCTAAATAACTCTAAGGAATGGATCTGCTTTGATACTGAGTTTTATGACCTCARACCAGCAGACACCATAGTAAAGTTACCTTTAAATAAAAGAATGAATTCTGAAATGGTCTAATATGTCTTGCTCCTCAATTATGTWATATGCATTATTTTAATTGCACAATGACTTGCCAAAAAATACATAGAAAAAGAACGGTATAATTCGATTTGATTAAACTCTGCTAGGCCACTTGTATGAGTGTGAGAGTAGAGTTTAGGCCACTAAACTCTGCTAGGCCACAGTCTAGATGTCCTGAGACATCCTAGACTGTGCTCAGCACCATCTGGAGAAGCCTTCAGAGTACTCTATTTATCTCTGTTTTTCTTTACTGCTCAGGAGGCATGGTGCATGCTAGCTCTTTCTCTGTCCTGACTGTTGAAAAAGAGTGTGGTAGAGGTGCAACAAGCTCTTTCTTTGAGTGAATTACTGTCTTTAAGAATATTTTCTCTAGATATTAGATGTTTAGAGGCCAAACTGATTCTGTTCCCACTTAGTTCTAAGAAGGTGTCTCTATGAGCTTTGTGTTGTTGTACTATATTCATTACACTCTGACAATTTTGAGGAGGTACAAGGATATCAGAAGTAAACATTATTCCTATTTTAAGAATAGCATAGCCTGGTCTTCTTTAGTTAAAACAGAAGTCTGCACCAGGCACCAGGATTAAAGTGTTTACTTTGTTATGCTATTGAGCACAGAAGCTCTATCATAAGGATACACCCTGTCTTCAGCTGGCTGAGGGGAACATGTAAGGATGCATGTAAGGATGTAAGAAGCATTTAAGCCCCCTAAGGGAGGTCCAAGTGCAAGACCAGTTGTGCATTATTATGCATTATTATATACACTTAGATCAGTAGCTAATGCACATGGCTGGACAACATACCACTTACTGGAAGTTCATGTAGTTAGTAACAAAAATGGTGCAAAGCACTGAAGTGTAAGTTCTGCTGATTTCACTTGATCTTCGTGACTAAAATGAGGCTTTTCTGAATCATAAAGAAAATATTCTCAGACAAAATATTCTGCAGAGTTTCATTACACATATAACTGATAGTTTATATTTTCAGAAAGTGTTAGGCGTAATAGGAGACTTACATTAATTCCCATTTTCATAAAAACTTTCAGCAAAAATATTTCTACAGAAGAAATAATTTTCATTTTCAAAAATTATGAGAAAAAATAAATAACAGGAAAGATATTTCTTGTTTTCTAGATTAAAACTTCAAAGTAATGTTCAAATAGTTTCAATAAACCTTATGTTATATTTTCTTGGAATATTTTTTCAACCCTTTTATATAAATATTTTTTGGAAGCATTTCATCAGCAACTTTCACCTTTTTTACCTTTTATTTATGTTGGAGAGAACTGTAATAGTAATATAGTGATCAGTTTGAGGTAATGACAGAAGAATTAGAGATGATCGCTGTGATCTAAATGTAGTCTGTTTTGAGGATGCTACCTCTGAAGAAGCTACTGTTTTTTAATGCCTCTCATAATCCACAGGTCTTTAACATTCAAGACTTCTATGGACTAAGTCTACTATCTCCTGAAAAAGTGTTCAGCATCAATAAGAAAAAAGTTCAGAGTCTATCATTTCACTTAAATTACATTCACAGTTGATGGTGTTTCAGGGAAGGTAGAATAGACAGAGGACCAAAGAGAAGGAAAGGAAGATGAAGCTGTGCTTTTAAGGCAAAGAGGAAAACATCTATATTTCTATTGTCAGAACACAGGATGAGAAAAAGGTACACAGAGAGCATTTAGCCGATGCACAGGGAAAGTGTCAGTGCTTTAATACAGATKAGCAGGTCAAACTGTCATTCATTCAGGCAAGCCTTAGGCAAGAATATCTAGAACTGACATAAGGGAAAGGAAAGTAGGAAGAAATTGTCAAATGTGGCAGTCAGTAGGAAGAGCATGAATGTAAACAGAAAAACACCTACATCTACGTTTCAAAGTAAAAAAAGTTGCCATTCAACTAACCCATTTATATCTCTGCTATTATATTTCTTTCTGATAAATTAATCTTTCCAGGTTGTCCCTCTCTTACACTTCATGCAATTATTGTTATTATCTTCATTTGGTCCTGACAATCTTTCAGGCAGTATRGAAATATCATAGAATCACAGAATCATAGAATGCCGAAGGTTGGAAGGGACCTCAGAGGTCATCGAGTCCAACCCCCCTGCACACGCAGGGCTACCTAGAGCACGTGGCACAGGGCTGCATCCAAGCGGGTTTTAAAGATCTCCAAAGAAGGAGACTCCACAACCTCTGGGCAGCCTGTTCCAGTGCTTTGTTACCCTCACAGTGAAGAAATGCTTCCTTAAGTTCCTGTGGAACTTTTGGTGCTTCAGTTTGTGTCCGTTTCCTCTAGTCCTATCACTGTCCACCACTGAAAAGAAGCTGGCCCCCTCCTCCTCCCTCCCTCCCTTGAGGTATTTATACACGCTGATCAGATCCCCCCTCAGCCTTCTCTTCTCCACGCTGAACAGACCCAGCTCTCTCAGCCTTTGCTCATAGGGCAGATGTTCCAGGCCCATGATCATCCTCGTAGCCCTGCGCTGGACTCTCTCCAGCAGCTCCACATCCCTCTTGTACTGGGGAGCCCAGAACTGGACGCAGTACTCCAGATGTGGCCTCACCAGGGCTGAGTAGAGGGGGATGATCACCTCCCTYRACCTGCTGSAGAYKCTTTTCTTAATGCACCCCAGGATCCCGTTGGCCTTCTTGGCCACCAGGGCACACTACTGTCTCATGGTCAACTTGTTGTCCACCATGATACCTAGGCCCTCTCTGCGGGACTGCTCTCCAGCAGGTCCATGCCTAATCTGTACTGGTGTCCAGGGTTATTCCTCCCCAAGTGCAGGACCCTGCACTGGCTCCTGTTGAACCTCATGAGGTTTCTCACCGCCCAGTCCTCCAGTCTGTCCAGGTCCCTCTGGATGGCAGCACAGCCCTCAGGGCTATCAGCTACTCCACTCAGTTTGGTATCATCGGCAAACTTGCTGAGGGAGCACTCCAGCCCTTCATCCAGGTCGTTAATGAATAAGTTGAACAGGAGCAGACCGAGAACTGACCCCTGGGGGACACCACTAAGTACAGGCCTCCAGCTGCACTCCGCACCATTGACAACCACTCTCTGCACCCTGCCATCGAGCCARTTCCTAATCCACCTCCCCGTCCACTCATCTATCCCACACCTTCGGAGCTTGCCCAGGAGGATGCTGTGAGGGGCAATGTCAAAAGCCTTGCTGAAGTSCAGATAGATGACATGCACTGCTCTGCCCTCATCTATCCAGCTAGTCACTCCTTCATAGAAGGCGATCAGGTTAGTCAAGCAGGATTTCCCCTTGGTGAATCCATGCTGGCTACTCCTGAACACCTTCTTCTCCTCCATGTGTCTGGAGAGAGCAGCCAGGATGAGCTGCTCCATCACTTTCCCGGGGATGGAGGTGAGGCTCACTGGCCTCTAGTTACTCGGGTCCTCCTTCTTGCCTTTTTTGAAGACCGGAGTGATGTTGGCTTTCTTCCAGTCCTCCGGCACCTCCCCCRTTCTCCAGGACCTTCGAAAGATGATGGCGAGTGGCTCGGCTAGGACATCTGCCAGTTCCCGCAACACTCTGGGGTGCATCCCATCAGGGCCCATGGATTTGTGGGTGTCGAGTTTCCTTAGGTGCTCTCTGACCCACTCTTCCTCTACCCAGGGCAAGCCTTCCTCTCTCTGGCTCTCTTCATGTGTCCCTAGGGCCTGGGATTCTAGAGGGCTGCCCCTGACAAACACAGAAGCAAAGGCAGCATTCAGCAGCTCTGCTTTGTCCGTGTTTTTCGTAACCAGGGTACCCACCCCATTCACTAGTGGACCCACGTTCTCCCTGACCTTCCTTTTGTTGTTGATATATTTGAAGAAGTTTTTCTTGTTACTCTTAACATCCCGTGCCAGATTTAATTCCAATTGTGCGTTAGCTTTCCTTGTAGCATCCCTGCATTCCCTGACAATGTTCCTGTATTTATCCCAAGGGGTCCTTTCTTCCACATTCTATATATTGCTTTCTTCTGCTGGAGTTTTGCCAGGAGCTCTCTGCTCATCCACGCAGGTCTCCTGCTCCCTCTGCCTGACTTCTTACACACAGCACTGTTGCTGGGCACATATGCCAGATACACATGCTCAAGATGAATCTCTTTTGTTGTCATGCAGATGGCCTGCCCCAAACTTCAAAGCATGAACAGAAATAGCATATGTTATTTGTTGTAATCAGGTAGCATCTTTATCTCTAGCTTTATGAGTCTCTAGGAACTAGATGTAAGAGATTCATGTAATCTCTTCGGAGAAGCAACCCAGAAATTCTCTATATCTGAAGCATATGCGTATAACTGCAGTTTCAGAATATTTTTTTTTCTTCTTTTTAGGTTCTAATTGAAGTCTCATGGTACTATTCCATAAAAAAATAAAAATAGTCATTTCCCTGAGGTTTTTCTCTCTCATGAGTGCAGATCCATCCATACAGAAAGGCAAGATGAGAAGTAATTGTGATGTACCTGAATTCCTGATATATATTTTATCACCAGAAATGCCTGCTTGATATGTCCATTCGTCTCTTTTAAAAGTAATGGTACATCTCATCATTTCAAATGTAATTACATCTGAGTTTGTTTTTTTTTTCTCTGAGAATGTGTGAAACAGAAGAGGAAAAGTCCAACCATCCAAGTTCATTGAATTGCATTAGGAACATACAGAATTCATGGACAAGTGCATATAGAACACATTCTTATTACTAATGAAGTTATATAGTCTCTTCAYTGTGTATTCACCATATTTTAAGAGTTGTTTGTCTTACAACACATAGAGCAAGGCAATGGAAAAAATATATGTAAACAAAATATGAAAAAGGAAACCTGATGACAGGTATGTGTGTCGTCTTCTACTTTCACACTAATAATGTCAACCTGATAATTGCACGGAAAAAGTCACAACTAAAATGAATTTGAGAAAAGGACAATATTGGGCATGAATACCTGTGAGAAAAATAGCTTCTCAGAAAGTTAAACTTTGGTCTAAAAACGAGAAACAAGAAATTACTAGAACTGCAATCAAATTTATGCTAAACAGAGAAAAGGAAGTCTCTGTGATARAGATAGATTTAATTGGAAGTCTTATCCTGATTATATAACTAGTAAAGCACATCATTGAAAATGAAGGAGTTCCTATGGATAAATTGGTGGAAACACAGGAGCTAAAGGATAGRGAGTGATGCCCAAGTGATTATGAAGGAGATAAGATCAGAGATACTATCTAAATGTACCAGTGATGGTACTGAGGAAGGAAAGAATCAGACCAGACAAAGAGTGTGTTGGAGTGCAGTATTGTCTGATGATTTTCTTTGAAACATTCTACACGTAGAGAGTTAATGCATTACACAAAATTTATTTATTTGATTTTACCTGAAGTTACATGTGATTTTGATTTGTGAGACTGATATAGCAACGCATGTAAGTACAAAGACACATTCAACAGAGTGTAATAATTGAGAAACAAGTTTTATTCACAGTAGAAAAGTGAATTCCACCACTAGTCTATATAATATACTCACAAGACCTGGCATTCTGAGTCTCTGCAAAAGCTATGTGGGTTGAAACCAGTTCAAATCCACTGCTGTCTTTGAAGTTCTTGTAGGCTGTTTGCTTTTTATAGTCTATGTTGGACACTCTTCCCTTTTGCATGCTGGGCAGTCTGACTTAGAAGATCTTTGCACTCTTTTGATTAATTCCAGAACAAATTGTTACACAACTGCTACAACCAACTGATTTATTCAGCTGATCTAGTCAGCTGACCAGCTCAATTGCTATCACTACTTATTTAGAAGAAAGGCTACCTTCTGGTCCTCTTTGTGTTGACAAACTGTGGTTAAACAAGCTGTGGTTAGTGCCCTCTGAATTTCATAAGCCTCTGAGTTTCATAAGCACRTTGCCCTTGGCTGCCTCCTCAGAGTGACCACACAAGGCCCTGAGGGCTCTTTCAAAGATATATGTTCATCCAGTAATGACATTCTTCCCAACTGCTTGTTGCTATACATCTGGGATACATGACTCTCTTTTCCAGGTTTGTTCTCTTCTTTTTCAAATTTTCTGCAAATTATAGCATCAAAGCGCTTTCCTTATGTAAAATGTCTCAAGACTAGGGGCTGCTATATGCTATTCTGCTATTTGAAATATGATCTTAAGAGGGATCTGAATGGAAGAGCTGGTTCCTGCAAGTGAACATGCCACCCAGCACCAAGTGAGCTCCGATTCATGCTTTTGGCTTTTGTTAGCCAGCACACAAAACGAAAAACAGAAGACAAGTGTAATGTTAAGAAAGGATGTAAAAACCTACATATATAATACCACAATCTCATTTCAACTTTACTCCTATCCACTTCCTCAACTTCTGTCGCTGAAAACATAGCCTATATTTTATTTGAAAACTGCCTCACCACCTGTCCCAATCTTCTTTTCACTCCTACTCTATACAAATATTATACAGTATTTTATACTGTCTTTTATACAGTTTTATGAATACGATGATATATCTTATAACTCTCAAGTCTGCTTTATAAGAGACTGGATAAAACCTGGATAAAACTCAATGAAATATACAAGGAGATCTCCTCAAAATATCAAATGATCACTTTCATTTTTTTTATTTTTTAATTTTTTTTTAATAGCAGTTACACTTGGTTACTAGAAGAAGAAAATCTGAAAGAGAAAGATTTTTGAAAAGTATATCATTTCATTTATTGAGATAGATTTGAGAAATTAAATTCATACAACTTTATCCCTATTAATTGTGTGTGAGGTTTGTACATTTCATTTTCTAATTCACTTCTTCTGAAAAAAAATGTAATTGCATCTCTGTTTATCAGTAAAACATTTGATGGCACTCTATAGTGGTGCAAGTTGTAATTTACTCTACATTTTTGTAATGCGAGTTTCAATGTCAAGAAAACTTAAATTGCACATCATAGCTGCATCAGCATTGGTTACTCTAGGGAACAAGCAAATCATCCTAACCACTGTTTGTCTGGATTCTGTCCATCATCATTTATGGCAGTTCTCCACTGAGATTGCCCTCAGAGTGAGCCTCAGGCACAGTGGAAYGTATGATGAATATGTGTTGCCGTCTACTTTCTTCTCCTGATGATATCTTTCCATAACTGTGTGTCCTGAATCAGACATTTTTATGAACTTACCAAGCAAAATTGATTTTAGGGAACATTTATCAGATATAAAGGTCAATTCTTTTTCAATTGATTGTGGAAGATTTACACAACATCACAGATCTTAGCTTTAGCATAGTGTTTATGGCCTTTTCAGACAGAGACTAATTAAAGGCAATCCAATCCAATCTATATGCAGCTATGCTACATKTTTTGTTTGATGCACGTGTTCAAGAGTTGGGGAAGTATGGTTTTATTCAGACATAAGGATTGATAACACGCTTAGAGAAGTGATTCCGATCTTCAAAAAGATAAAAAGATAAATCAAGTGAAAATGTGCAAACTCTTCAATCCATCAAATTTACATATTCAGCAAATGCAAATAATTTAAACATTTCTGAAAACATAGTGCTGTTATGAAGCACATGCTTCTACTCTCCCAAAAGATCATAATAAGCTGAAAATCTTGGCTTTCATGAATCATRTTTAACATTGGAACAATTTATTACAGATTATAAAGTAAAATTAAAATCAAAGGAAGGGAAATCTAAGCAATTTCCTTAAATCTCCTAAAAATAGTTAGAAATGTTTCCAGTGCAAGAAGCTATGGTCAGCATGGTCATTCTTCCCTAGTGTTATCTTAACGGACAAGGAGAGTTTGAATTAATAAATTTCACTTATTGTGCTGACAATACCCAGATTGTTTTTCTGGTTCCTGAAAAGCATAGCATCATTTGGGCAACTGTAGCATTTCTCCATGCTCTTTGAAAAGAGATGGTTGAGAGGGTATCTGATTAATATATATAAATACTTGAAGGGTAAAGGTAGGGACAAATGGGCCAAACTCTTCTCAGTGGTGGCCAGTGACAAGACAAGGGACAACGGGTGTAAGTTGAAACACAAGAAGTTCCATCTCCATGTGACGAAGAACTTCTTTCCTGTGAGGGTGATAGAGCCCTGGAACAGGGCTTGTGTATTTACTGTTTCTACTTTACTTGCCTCAGCTGGAAGGAAATCAGGAACCATTATTGACAAACCATACTTGCTGTTGAAAGGGAACTCCTATATTTCATCAGGATGCTACATCTCAGCTATAGTACGTCCAGCATTGTATTACTGATGATAATAAGTATAAACAATAAAATCCAATTATAGCCAATTATGGTCCATACTTTTAAGTGGAAGTGAACAACTATTGGGAAAACTTTCTAGGTCATTTTCAATCCAGAAAGAATTCTAACAGAATATGATATATAAATGGTTATACTTAGATTATTCTGCTATATGCATATATAAAATAATGATGTGCCATTCTTCACTTCTCTTGAATTTAAGTAATGCTTTGTCATTCTTGAATTCAGTAAAGAATGTTTCGTGTTAAATTTTGCCACAGAATTCATTGCTGTAGAATGAATAAATCCAATAAATAACACCACTTTACTCTTGCATTTTTTTCTAGCTCCAGCTAATATCAACATATGAGTCTTACAAGAGGTGCATGAATGAATTTGGAAAAGTCAAAACCACATTAAAGAAGAGATGTCAGATTTTCTGCATCTGAATGTAGCATGCTGGTGAATTATGCAAAGTAGTTACTTTTATTGATTAAATACTCTTAATGACTCTCTGCTATTATTTTCATGAAACATTTGAAAGGAATAAGGCCCTAAAATACATTTATTTAACTCTGACATACATTTTAGCTACAAACTTGAGAAAAGAAATGAATCATGATGATGAATTAAGAAAATAAACTTAGATCACTTTTAAGAATGCAGAAAAGAATGTTATTTTCATAAGAAATAGAAAAAAATGCTTCTATTTTGTCTTTTATAAACCTTTTCATGTCCTGTAATTGCTTTGGGAATTTATGTCCTGTATGCAGCTGCCAGCTAAAATATAGATGAATACTGAAGAAGTCTTTTGAAAAGACAGTGGAGATGACAGAGAAACATGGTCAGAAGATGATGTTTAAGAGATACTAGCATATCATGGCCCCAAAAGAGTAAGGTGCTTAGTCTCTGATTTTAATTCATAGAATCCACAGTGCAATGGACAAGAAGGATGGAGAGGAAGGCCTATATGTTTGGCAAGGCAACAGACTTAAAGGACTGCAGATGTCTTGATTCATATCTGCATGAAATGCTAATTGACTATGGGAATGTCTCTACTGTACTGTTTAGGAAATGAGAATAAGCAATGAAGAGTTTCCAGCTCAGTGCCAATTAAAATGTTAGTTGAGGAGGAAAAAATGATCTTCTGAATAAATATTGCCCAATTCCCTTGTCTGTAAGATAGGAAGAAATTCTACACTAGCAATTACGTATAAAAAAATAGATCATATTAGGTAGATGCACAGGATGCATATGATCTAGTTCTGTTTCTGAAACAGCATACAGGTACTGGTTATGACAGTGATAACTAGAAGAAAAGCAGAATTTTACAACTTTTAAACTCTAAGATATTGCAATTAAAAAAAACCCAAATTTTAGAATATCCAATAGGCAACTGCTGCCTTTTATGACCATGAGGGTTATTTTTGGGATAAGGTAATGGATTTTTATTGCCTAGAAAAAAATGATGCAGGACCTCTTTTGTTTTGCTTTGTCTTGACATTGATGTGTGATGTTTTTTTCTGGAAAAAACAGGAGCTATTTGGAATTTTGCCTTTGGATGACTTCTTTGGATTATCTTCTCTTGGGATCAGTAAGAGGCAAGACCATTTGCAGATATTGGCTTATCTAATAAAATCCATATTATAGAATTTAAATATCAGGGCAGGTATCAACCATAAAAAATCTGTTAAAAAAAATAAAAAAGTTATTGTCATCTTAACATCTTAACATCTTAGCAATTCTTCCACATCTTCTGTGATGTTTTTATATATTGCAGATTCAATTTCAGTTGAAAGGRATTCTGAAGTTCAAGCCCAGCCCTCCTGATCAAGCAGAGTCAACTAGACATATCAAGTCTAGATTTTATTATCTGCAAGGATGAAGACTATCTGGGCAATATTTGGATACTTACTTTCTTCTGTGACTGTTTATTTTTAAGCATGGAAGGATTCACCTAACAGAAGAATTAATCATAATTTGAAAATATTCTTTTATTTATTCTTGACATAGCTGAAATCATGATTAGATTGTATCGGTCCACTCTAGCTGTTGGCACTCTGGAGAGACAAAAATGTTCAATGTGGATGGCTATTTGAATTGGAAGGAACTTGAAATTCTGCTTGAGAAGTGGAACAGGGGTTTTGAGCTGTGAGCATCTTGCATCAGAATCCTAGTCACCATATGTATACCTAGAGAAGAGCAGATTTTGTGGTATCTGAGTTCAGTGCAGAATACAGAGTATGGAGGGAAAGCAAAAGAAGAGCATCTCTAGATTTTCTGTTTGAAAGCAAAAATTCTGTGAGTCTAGTGTGTCTCAACAGGAATAGCAGCATATYTACCGGTTGTTTAAATTGGTAGGAAGAAGAAGCACTAGAAATGAAAAGGTTGCAGTAGTTATTTTAGCATTACTCAGCCAGGTACGATCTCACTTTTTTGCTTGGGTCTAAATACCAGCCACAATAAATGATGCAATAGAAGAACAAAAGTAATTTGCTAGTGGTCTATGCATTGTAATTTCAATCTCTCCTCGGTTTCCACAGCAACAGAGTGCTGTCCTTTCCTCAGGATTAAATTGCATTTGAGTCTTGAGCTTGGTAATAGCTTGATGTAACAAGTGATGTGTTTGGTCTGCAGACAGTCACTGGGACTGACTTGCTGAAGCAATCTCTCTCAGACTTCCTGCTCACCAAATGCATGCCATAAATTCGGATTGCTAGAATTTATGCAAGTCATTTAAGGCATAACTTTGTGAAGGCTTTTCCTTTGTACAGCACTGCAGGAGACTGTATTTTAGCTGAATATATGCATGCATATAAAAAATCTTATTATTAAGGTGGCCGAATTTAGTGTGTAATATGTTTAATGTAAGTTTCCCACTGTGTGATAGGGAAAGAAGAAAAGTAATGAAGCTCATAATTCCATGCAAGTATGGTATCCCTGGATACTGCTGACACTGAATACCTTTGGGATAATAAGAAAGAGAAGATATTGAGTTCAACATTGTGACTTAAATATCAGCAGTGTATCTAATGAATTGTCTTGTCATTTCTTTATTGCCAGGGGTGGAACTACAATCATAATCACATGGCCAAGTCCAATTAAATTCCCAAGATTAATTCACTGTTTGTAGTAGGTGAAAAGTTGTCAGCTTAAAAAATGGCTATATTCTGCCTCACCACCTGGCCTGACCCCAGAGGCATGGGCTTGGTAGAATTACCTGACGAGCAGAATAATAATAATAATTTTTAAAAAAGTAAAGGTAATAACAGACAAAAAAGTTAACCCCTCCCTGCACTGTAGCTCCATACATGCACATGGGTTCTCAGATTAATAATAATTTATTATGTTTTATTCTTAATAATAATAATAATTTTGTAGTTTTACTTATTATTCAGAATACTCTTCCTATCTCTGCTCTCTGTGATGGGTCTGTCTGTCTACCTCCAATCTATCCTGTTGCAGAATCTGAGCCACTTATTAATTTATTTTTTGGTTACTCTGTAGTAGCAATATAGCTTCTATACTAGATTAGATTTAGTAAGTTAGATGTAAGTTAGTTAGTTAGTTAGATGTAAGTTAGTTTAGTAAGTTAGAATAGAAGTACTATCTCAGTATCCAGAGGTAGACTGGGAAGAAACTTCTTGTGCATTCAGTAAAGTACAGAAAGAGACTATATCTCTTAGCAAGTACCTTACATCATACATCCATCCAGTATTACAGACAAAATAATTAAGATGAGAGATACTAAGCAATTTTCTATAGTGATATCTTAGTAGATCTGAAAACATGCAAGTTAACTTGCCAAAGATAGTATGGTTTCTCTCTCTTGCTCTCATTCTCTGTCTTTTCTTCTCCTCAACTGAGTGAATCAATCAGCTTTGTAGCAGAATAATAAACAGGATATTCAAATATTAGGTATTCATACAATTCATTGTTATCAGATAGGTAAGCACATTTTGTAATCTTGTGCTACAGCTTTTTATCTGTGACCTGTAATAGATGTTGGAGGTTTTGTGTTAACTACATTTTAGTTTCTTCTGTAACCTCTCATTAGAGGTCTCTGTGTTGAAACCGTGACAAGCAGAGACTTCTAGCTTGAAGTTACACTTGCAGTATCAAGTACTCCCAATGACTAATCTGCCTGTGCAGATTAGTTTAATCTTTAAATTGATCCATGATGGTATTAAACCACTTGTAGTATTGAACTTTGCCTTTCTCTCTCAAAACAGGTATCCAACATTTTTCTCAGTCTCATTCTTAACACAAGTAAGACAACGTTTCCCCTGTTAGCCTTGCTATTTTTGAGTAGTTTGAATAACTTTCTCTCTGAAGTCCTAACAAAGAACATCCTGTCTTTTGGATAGCAGGACTGAAGCTATGATCCTCATATGTTAATGTTATCAGATGTCTTATAATAGAAGATCTGGAATAGGTATCTATTTAAGTTTATTTTGTTTCTCTGTTTTGTTGCTACATATAAGATATGAAACACCAACTACTACTAGGGAACTGGTAGGATACTTAGCAGAAGCAAATATAACAAACAATTTTCAATGCCTTGCTGCCTTCTTTATTTCTTTCCCATGTAAGCAGGCTTCTTCTACTTCCTAACSATCATGAATGCTGGCTGTGGTGATTTTAAATCGTTCTTTAGTACTATAAACTATGAACTAGTGAAGAATGTGGGGTTAAAGAAGAAAATGAAAGTGTCCTGGGGCTTTAAATCTTTTAACATAATACCCATAGGAGAAGGATTTTTTTTCTGTCCCGTATGAGAGCTTCAAGTCACYCAATGCTTGGATCCCGCCACCAATRCTGGCGGGAGCCAAGCATTAGATATGTTCCATCCATAGGGCAACATACTTAGCCAGTACACAGCTTTTACAAAGAAGAATCCCTTCCCTGTAGCTTAGGAATTGATCTATATAGTGCATTCATGACACGAATGACCAGAACTGTCTCCTTTTCCTCTTTAGAAAAACATTTCTGTGAGAGTCTCCCTTCCCCTTGCTTGAAATCAGCGAAAGTGTTAAATAGCGCTTCAAAATGCTCCAATAAGATGTAAAGCCTTGAGGCAGTGATTCTCATTGAAGCTGAAAGGGCAATTTAACACAGTGCATGCAAAATGCACTGCAAAATGTATATGGAACAATAAAATAGACATATGATAGTATGACAAAAACATCTATGAGGAAAACATACTTGCTATATTCTGATAAAAAACATCCAGTAAAGAAAAACATATTGACCACATTTCAGTTTGGGTATAAGACATGCCCATATGGGCTTCTGAATTTTGGAGCCAGCTTCTCAGAAGCAGTGGACTTACATCTGTGAACTCTCACCTTGTGTCAAGACACTGTCAGAGGAAAGAATTTGAGGCTGAAAGCTCTCTCCTTTTGGGTGATTTGCATGTACAGATTTGAGGATGTATTGATTTGGAATATAGCCTATGGATTTTTAGCTCTTATATTTTCATCACACATTGGCATGCATATACTCACACTGATATCTGAGCTTGATTTACATTATGCTTTATAGGAGCAAGTAGTCAGAGAGCAAAAAATTACTTAACATTTACTGGAGTGCAGCCTCTGTATGTCAGACCCCTTAGTAATAAACCGTTGACCAAGTCCAGGACTAAAACTGGATCCAGCCTCACCTCGCCCCTTTCTATGAGAGTTAAGAAAGCAAGAGGGAGTACCTCCTGTGAGAAGTTTGGTTAAATAACTCTTTAGTCACATATTGTCGACCAGGTCTGGAACTAAGGTCAGTCTGACCTGAGTCCCATGACTCAACAGGACTACCTGATCACTCATGAATCAATTGGCAGAAGTGACATTTAAAGACTTTCTCCTATTTCCAGTACCAGTTTATAGTGAACTGGTCAGATAAAGAGTAAATATATAATGAGACTGCAGATTCCAGTGGTAGGCAAATATTTTGAGCTTCTTTTCTAGGATTCCATAGAATCTGGATCTCGTTGATATCATATTGATCTTTAACACAATGGAGACTCTTAAGGCTGCCAGCAGTGATTAAAAGTTGGCCTGAGATTTACTTAGACTGAACAGAATATGAGAAACTCCTGARTATGACATGAGAAGCAGCTGAATATGACAGACAGCAATAACAGAAGCCTACAGAAGTAACCAAGGGCACCATGAGCATACCTGGATTTCAGATGGTTAAGGGATAGATGTATGAAAGACAGACACACTTCAGAGAAAATTGAAGGAGACTGTTGGCACCTTCTGGGGAGCTGAGGCTTGCAGGAGGCAATGGTACTTAGGGAATCATATCACTGTCAGACACTTTTGGAGTGTCTTCATTTCAGTGGCTGTAGTATTTGTCTGTTGAAATAGTTTCCTTCATTCCTTCAAGCTGCTTGCATTTAGCACTGCCTACAAAGCAGTAGTTGCTATCAGAAATGAATAGAAAGACTTAGGATGAACAGCTCTTGAGCACAGTTCACAGAGACAGCCATCCAAGACAGCATTCTGCAAAGCGCCTTGCTGGAGATAGTGGGGCATTTCTAGGAAATCCCTGAACAGCTAGAGAGTACATGCTGTTGAGAGAGAGAGACAGTTAAGGACACAGCAAGCCTTAAATTCTTGTTGAAAGACCTAACAAGCTTTAGTAATTGTTTCTGAACTCTGATGATTGACCCCCAATCGGAGAGAATTGGGGCTTTTGTTCCAGGTGACCCCTGAGAGAGAGTGAAGCACTCTCAGTAAAGAGCCAGGCTTATCACGCAACTCTCAGAGTATATATAGAACGGAAACAATAAATCCTGGAGTTTCTGCAGCAGTTAGTACAGAAGGCTGCTAAGAAGGGGGCCGTATTACAGTAGGAAAATCTCAGAAAGACAGGATATTTCCCAGCAGCTGTTGGAGCAAATCATTCTGCCATGTCATGGACTTTAGCTCATGCAGATTTTCAGATGGAGGACGTAGCTCTGCAAGTTTCAGGCTCAGGAAGTACCTGAGCCTTCTTCCCAAGGTTGGGGCAGATGATCTTCTTTCCTGCAAGAGGAGCCATTACTGAAGAGCTATGTTGCATGTCAAGGAGTTGTGGGAAGAAATTAATATCCTGTGAAGCACCAGAGTGGATGAGGAAGAAAGAGGCAAGATCTTCTGAGAGACTTGACAGCTTCAAGAACACCAAGCCTCAGCTGTAGTAGAGGCAAAGTCTGTGCCTAGCAAGTAAAGGGAAACTCTAAAAGAGGTGAAAGTTGGAAGTTAGTGACTTCTGGCAGGGAAGGAGGCTCCTGTKTTTCCAGAAGTTTTAAATTGTGTGATAGGTTCACTGACTCACAGATGAGGAAAAGATAGGAGGGTTTCAAGTAAAGAATCTAAGAATCTAAAGAAACTAAGAAACTACGTTAACAGACTCTTTTATATGATAGACAATCCTGTAAAAGAGAAAGCAGGCCTCCATCTTGCCAAGTGAGGCAAAGGTTTGCTTGCCAACAGGCTGGCTAGCCTCATAAGGAGAGCTTTGAAATAGGTACAGCAAAGAAGGAAGAGAATTACAAGGCAAATACAGTCAGCAGAACAGGGCTGATGTGAYGGTAACTCAAATGTTTACATGCAGATAAAGAAGTTCCTATAAGATAACACTGTGGGGGTACTTAGATACTTCCTGGGAAATGAGCACACCTGTGTGCCTCTGTAAACTGTCCAGTTTCCTGGACAGTATTGATGCCGACTTCCTGCTACTAATGTTAGAGGAAATAGTAAGGAGATTACTGCTACACCTTGTATTTACAAACAAGGAAGGCCTGACTGGGAATGTGAAGATTGGAGGTAATCTTGGCTACACGGACCACAAGGAAGCAAACTTCAGGATCATGAGAGGAGGTATTAGGGCAAAAACATCACAAYATGTGATGTGAGCAAATTTTGGCATCCTTCGGGAACTACTTGAAGGAACTTTAGGGGATGGAGTCCTGGAGGGAGGAAGGGTCCAGGAAAATCAGTTGATATTCAGTGATTTGTGATTTTTCTCCTCCAGGCTCAAGAATGGTTCATCCCAATGATCAAGGAATTGAGAAAAGGGGAGCAGGAAATATGTATGAATAAAGATGAATAAACATAATGCAGCCACCTTAGTTTTCTGTCCTAATTCTAAGACTGTCTTATTTTCTAAGGTTTTCTAAGGCCAGGGGGTTTTATTCCATAAAGTGACTACAGATGATTTGCATACTGAACTAACTGGAAGAACAGGTCTTTTGAATTGGAAATAATTTATTTTATATTCTGTATAAAGCCAAATCAGTGAAGGAACTGAACTGCATGACACTTTTTCTGTAATTGCTCCCTACTCTTTCTTGGAATATTGTGCTTACTTTTCCATCTGTTATTACATGAGGGTCTAATTCATTGTTCCTGCCAAACAGAGAGGGCATAATAACAACTGATAAAAGGGCAAGAAGGAGACTATCTTCTAAAGGAAGAGAAAAAATCAAAGGCTGTAATTGGCTTATGAGACTGGGGAAAACAAAGCCATTTTTAAATTATACTGTTAGTTTTACCAATGTAACTTACCAATATAAATTTAGGTGACCTCTTTAAACTACCTTTTATTTTAGGAACCTGTCCTTTAGCCTGTCCTTTATATAATGTTAAGTAGCAAGTGATTTTTCATTAGAGAAAAGTGCTAGTGAAAAGTCATGCTAGATCCCACTTCAAAGGGTCAATTATATGCGCTTTGTTCTATCTCAGAGAATGATCCTGGCAACAAAAGCTCTGAGGCTGCATAGTGAAGATATCTCCAGTCTTTATCTGTGAGCTTTTCGTAAAATACAAGCTTAAGCCTACCTTCAGCAACATCAGTCTTTTGTTTTATGCATACCATTCATAACAGAAACATCTTGGATAGTTCAGGAAGAGTATATAAGAGACAAAAGCTTTCCTCCACCCATGGTTCCTATAGTTTTCTGCATCTTATGAGTGTAGTGCTGCGYTCTCAAATAGGAGTATAAACAGGATCAACTTTCTACATAGTTGACTAAATATTGGATCCTGTGTACAAGGGACWCCACTATCTATCACAATCTGATATCTATAATCAATATAGCTTGCTAAAATGTCAAGGAGGAACTAAAAACTGCTGTGAACGCACAGAGAGGTAGAGACAGGAACTGAATAACCCTAAATAATCTATGTTCCGCATGATAATGGTTACAGAGATCCAACAAACTTTGTATCACTTTTAGGGGTTTCACATCTGATAAGCACAGTGGCAAGCATGGAACTCTGGATGGTGCAATTGATGGTGTTATTGATGGAGACCATCTGTTCTACAGTGCAACTCTACTGATGGAATGGGRATGAACTAAGGCCAAGAAGGATAACATACCTCTGTGTGGCCTCTGAATCACTGTCAGCTGGACTGTGGACCTGACCACCCATCCATTAAGTGGGGTTGTCCCAAAGCCAGCTGACGGGGGGAACCTGAATTGTCTTGAGTGCGGTGAGAACTATCTAGGTAARACTATACCAGAGAGGTAGTCCATAAGGACAAGGAAAGGTGAGGATGATGCTGTGTAGCTTGACTATAGAGCTCTGATATGTGTATTTTGTTTTTAGTTCTATTATATTTCTAGCTTTATTATACATTTTAACCCTGTTATCCTTGCATATTGTCTGAGATTAACAGTGTAGTGCTGTCYAGCCTCCATCATCTGTGTAGAACTGCTTACCTCTAATAAATTATTTTCTTGACATGTGATGTCTCAAGTTCAGTGCAGCTAAACCTGGAATCCAAAAGATTTCTGGACTCCCCCACAGTCGTGCATCAGAACTCCTTGTGTGGACACATATGAGCATAACATTTACAAATTGCTACTGGAGATGAGTCATAGTAATGTGCACCTATATTATCACTTATTTATGGGATGGTTTAAGTGACCCAGCTTATCTATAACAGGTTTATTTTGCTCGTATAAAGGCTTCTCATTCAAGAATATGATCTGCCTCTTTAAATTATATTGATATCAATAGTTTTATTACTGTAATCATGCCAAAAAAAAAAAATGATAACGTGATGGCAGGTATAGCTATAGTATTA
Organism: Nothoprocta perdicaria; assembly: GCF_003342845.1. Taxonomy (NCBI): domain Eukaryota; kingdom Metazoa; phylum Chordata; class Aves; order Tinamiformes; family Tinamidae; genus Nothoprocta; species Nothoprocta perdicaria. The sequence goes on from NW_020455719.1 coordinate 196,091, forward strand.
CTGAACCTGTGCTGGTCAGAGTTAAGACAGAACTGCAGAAATAAAAATCTTGTATATAAGATTTATAGTGACAATTTTTCTCTCCAGAGACAAAGCTAAATGCACTGAATGTAAAGGAAAATACGTGCCACTTCTTCAATGGATCAAGACGGGCTCACAAGCAAAGTAATTTTCCTGGAACAATTTATTTATAAAAAAAAAATGCAGTTTGGGTATCAGTAAAAAATCTAAGAAGAATTCAGAAAGAATCTAAGAAATTATATAATTAAACAACTAACGTTAAATCTGTAAAGAGGAAACCCCAAAACATTGTTGCATAAAATGCATTCAGGGAATTCAAAAATCCAGATTAGAAAGGCTATTGCATCAGTCACATTTTTACAAAATTAAAAAGATTTCACACACCAAAAAAAATTATAAGGATTTCCTAAATCAAAAAGAAAGGCAAAACAATTTCCAGCTTTCATGTGCTTATTCTGATGTTGAAAATAAGGAGAGATAAATGAATAGCTTAGATTGATAAAAATGGTTTTCTAGAAACAGGATATGATAGTAAGCAGGGAAAAACTGTTCTGTCATATCTTAGGTCACACATTAGGTTTTAGATCCTTTTTACTCACTGGATATATGAACATCAACTAAAATCCAAACCAACCACATTGTAAGAATTTTTTTTAAAGAACTCTCTGTGAAATGGAAGTTGAAAATTCCAGTGTATGAACTAATCTTTTAATCAAGTAAATTATTCTCTCTCTCTCTCTCTTTTTTTTTTTTTTTTTTTTAAATTAACATTGCCATTTGGGGATAATAAGAAAACTGAGTATCAGATACTATGCTAAGAAATGTGTACTTCAAGTTGATTAGAGGTTCAATGTTAGGGGCTTAAACAAAGAAAATAAACAAGAACTGTACTCTATTCTGAAACTAGAAAGCTGTGACCCCATTTTTTACCCTTCACTCTAATGAGTTGACTTCACTCTTCTCTCTTACTGCCCTTCATCTACCCCTTTAATAATACGGATTGAAACTCCTGTAGAAATTGTTTCTGTAATATGGATGTTATTAATACCATCTGTGACACAATACTCCTGATCCTAGGATTAAAAGATCTGAAGATGGCTATTAAAATACAAGAGAATTACCTTGATGACAAATCTAAAATGGTACTTACATTCTGGAATGGAATCACAATAATTCTTCTATTCCTTTAGTAGTATACATACTTTCAGCATGATCCTTTGAGTTACAAAATATCCTAGCTCTTAAAGAAAAAAAAMCCCAGTAGTTACAATTCCCTTTATGTTTTTACTTTTTTACTCTCTCTATTTACACTCGGATTTTGCATAGAGTACTGGCACAGTATCAATATAACATTCTGTATGGAGAGAACAAAAAAAAATTACAACCTTTTGAATGTGCAGAAGATGGGAGAGAATTATTTTACCATTTCTAAAGGAAATAATATTGTCTCCTTGCCTAAATAGATYACCTTTATAGAAATAAACATATGCTCTGTGTTAGATTATGACTTTGAAATAAGGCTAGAGGAAAGACTAAGATTATGCACTAAAAAACTTACCTAGAATTGCTAGTTTTTCAGTTCAAACTCAAAAAATGTTATTTTAAAGATTAAGTACTAGATACAACAGCTCAAAATGGAGGTCTAATCTGGATATTGAAATTCAAAGGATTGAAAAAAAAAAGTTGTGAATAGGATTTCAATCCATCAAAGATTTTGATCTCATATTTCTTAATTCACTACAAAAAGAATGATTTCTAACATGGCCTTGAAGAATTAATAAGTTATAAAGAGTTAATGGCAGCACAGATTTGCATGTGAGTCACAGCCCTTCAAAAGGCTTTTAAAGACATGTAACACTAAGCAGAACAATTTGGAACATAAAAACTATTTAAAACAAGATGCTAGATTGCTCCCATAGACACAGTGTGAATCTGTGATTGTGCCACTAGGCAAAGATGAGAGGTTGTTTCAATTCTAGTTGAAAATGTTTCCAAATTCCGCCCGTGCAAATGGAGAAATTTGTAATTTTTGGTCAAATGTGACTGAAAAATCCAATTTATGCCCTTTAACTAATTCAGAAGAGTAATTTAGGAGAAGCAGTAGTTTTGCAAAGGTTAGAGTCTTAATAGATTCTGTGAAATATTCTTTGGTGTTTTGCTTTCTGTATTGTAGTTATGCAATATTGTACTGCTTCAGTGACACAAATGATACGTGGATTTCCTTTCAGTTATTTGGGATTATAGGATTTTTCTATTTGTCTCTTTCTCTCTATGATTTAGTTAAGAGTTTTCTAAATAAGACAGAATACAGTAGAGATGTATTCTCTACTGGAAAGAGATATTTATAGATTGGAAAAAGATGGAAAAGATATTTATAGATTATCTTGACCCTCCWAGTATTACAGTAATTCACTCTAATGCATCCTGAAGGGCTCTAATTGCATCTATTCTTTGGGTAAAAATAAAGTAAAAGATTAGTAAAATGTCTAACTTTATCCCTCTGGTCAAAAGTCAGAATATTCTATCCAAAGTCAAATATGATAAGAAAAAGGGCACACTATTTTTTTCAGTAATACACATTTATATTTATGTTTTGTGACCAGTCAATCTTCATGTTGTGCACAGCATTGTAAAATCCAATAGTTGCTGAGTAATGTCACCAAAAATCATCAACACAAAATAATAAATGATTGAATTACAGAAAAGAATCAGTGAATGAATAGAGGAACATATGAGTGACTGGAATAAAGAACTCTTTCAATTCTTTTATTTGACTGTGGAGGTAAGTATGCTTATATGGTATGTGCATTCATGCAGGGGTATGTGCATTCAAAGAAGCAAAATAAAGCACACTTCTTTTTCATAAAAATAAAATCCCAGACATTCAAATGCTGAAAAAAATAATAGGATAGCAGCATCATGGAGATAATCAGGACAGAATCACTCCCTGCACAATGCTGAGAAAGCTGACTGAGTCCTATAGGCCAAAGAAAGAACTGTCTTTAAGAATGATATTCGGAAAAGAAACGAAAATTCTACACCAATTATAGTGGATAATTTACTAATATCTGCAAGGATTAGCATTTAAGAAGCAATAGATTGGTGATGTCAAATGCTGGGAATACTGAGAGAGTAAAAGAATGGAATCAAAATTATACACACAGCATACACGAGGTAACTCAGAGAGAAGTGGAATTTAGGGGAATTGGGAAAGAGATATCTGTTACTCAAAACAAGAGGAAAAGGTCCATTGTGGCGAATCTGGAGGAAGACACAACAGTTTTAGGAAAAGGATGAGCAAAGGAGAGTTATTCAACAAATGTCATCGAGTCCAATGCTGGAGTAACATAGCCCTGAAATACAAGACTGAAACAACAATTCTGGTGGTTGCAGATATTCTGATAGCTATCACTGGACAGAACTGCATTTCAGCTGAGCATTTTCACCAAAAACAGTGCAAAAATTTCTATTTGATCAGGTTCTAATAGACACAGAATGTTAGGAAAGATCAAAACCAAGGCAGGGGACCAGCATTTCTAAATCAAGCGGGGAAAAACTCATTTTGGAGGAAACAGCATAAGAAAACTTATCTCCAAAGACACTTGTAATTTCAGGAAATAATGCTTCATGTACATGATTATAAAAGTAGACAGCTCTCATACCTTTATTGCTGACCACAGAATAGTCATTTCACTTATCTCTGACAATAAATTTTTCCATTTCTTTGTTGGTGTTATGAACTCTGAAGTGTTCCCACATGCATGTTTGTGCACAAATACTTTTACATTGGTCCTAACTTTCCATTCATTTTGATTTTGTGAAAATATTTTTCTTCCACTAAGACTCCTAGTGGGAGGCACATCTGTCATGATTAAGGATAAAAATTGATCCTTCTGAAGTGAATGCTTTAACACCTGTTATGATATAAATTATTGGTCTGAGAATGTGTTGCACTGGAGGCTGAGGATAAAACAAGGAGATTCACATGAATAATATTTATTTTTGTACCTTGCAACAACCAGCAAAGGATATCTCATCGTGGTACGTGGTGGCCAGAAGACGTGGATTGTCTACATTGAAAAAAAAAAAAGAAAAAGAGTTATAGGGTGAGGACTATTGAAAAACACAACTTAAATAAGTCAGATTAAGTCCCTTCTAACCTCAAATATTATTGTGAGAACACCTGTGGAAAATCTGTTGAGAAGTCAGATGACTAGTAGAGTACACAACAGGAGGCCCTCGGGGGGGGTGTACTCAGAATTGTATGTTAACCGTCAGAAAAATTACTCAGTTAAAGGGAGCCAAGTGAGACAATTGCTCTAGAAAGGGAAAATTACAGAAAAACTAGGGTCTAACAGAAGTTACAGTATTATGGAGGCTTGCTTGAGGTGAGAGACAGATATCACTTCYAGGATGATTGTTAAGTACAGAATCTACTTTTCCATGATTCCCTTGGCAACACAGTCTCTCCTCCTAGCACATGCTAATAAGAGTAAACAAAGAGTGGGGCAGAATGGAGGCACCATGGCTGCGCTCAGTTGTACTCCCTGAAGTTGTGGCAACTTGGTCATATTATGCAGCCACAAAGTAATAAGATGTCTGGTGCTGGGCCAACAATGGTGACAAATTAATCCCTTCTGATGGACTTTGCTCAAGCTTTTCATCACTCTCATTTCACTATAATACTAATACCCAACCCCCTCCCAAAAATTAACCACTTTCAAGGAACAACAACTCCTCACTGAGCATGATTTCTAGATATTCAATTAACTCAAGAGACTTTTTAACTCAACTGATAATGAAATTAAGTATGACTACAATCATTCAAGCTCCACCAAAATGTAAAACATCTAAAACATGAAATAAGGAGGAATGTAGTATGAAGAAGGAAGGAAGGAAGGAAGGAAGGAAGGAAGGAAGGAAGGAAGGAAGGAAGGAAGGAAGGAAGGAAGGAAGGAAGGAAGGAAGGAAGGAAGGAAGGAAGGAAGGAAGGAAGGAAGGAAGGAAGGAAGGAAGGAAGGAAGGAAGGAAGGAAGGAAGAAGACTCCATCGCAACTTCTGGATCAGTTGACAGGCTGAACCCCTTTCCTCTCCTTGGGTCAGGATGCCACCTGGGGAGACTCCTTGAGGTTGTGAGCCCTCTGCCATCTTCTGGGGTGAGTGATGATTGTGCATTTGTATACCAGGCCTTAGATAAAACCCCATGCTGTAACAGAGAATTTCCTATACTGACATCCAAAATCTCTTCTGTAAATGTTGCATTTGAATAAATCATGCTATTTGTGAACTCGAGTACTTGTTTTTAAGGTGATTGAACCAAACAGTCGACAGACTGTTTATGAATTCAATAATGTCAGTGTAGGGCCTATAGCTGATGATACTACTTGTGAACTGCATTCACATTTGAAGGTGTTTGCACCTACAATCAATAGACTGTAAATCAGGCACTACCAGAGTCGGGCCTATAGTTATCACAGTATTGGATATCCCTGTTAAAGGATGAGTCCAGCTGCTTCCAGTCCCTCTAGCATTTGAAGGATCAGCTGGAATTTCAGAGGATTGATCTCTTATCAAATTTGCCCTCTCCCTTCAAATTTCCACACCATTGATGGAAAGTAAGTATCTAATATGCCATTTAATATTCATGATTGCATATATTATAACATACCAATTACTCTTGATCTTCTTTAAGTAAATAAATTATTAATCATTAAACTGCACTTTTACATTATTTAACTTATACATTTAGCTGCAAAACCATTTATCTTACCAATGGTTTCATATTTCAGCCATAAATTACTTACAGCTATGCCAAATACCTGTAGATTCTCCTTAAAATACATCATTTCTCAAAGCAATTAAAGCGTGGCATTTTACTGTCAAAAATGTAAGGAGATTAAATTCGTATTAGATGGAAATATTCTCTGAGAGAAAATAGTGAAGATAATGCTGAGGGTAAAAGATTTATGAATTATTTTGTGGATACTGAATTTAAAAAAATGAAATGACAAGTTCTTAGTGACTAAATAGTGACTTGTATAGGAGTTTTACAAATTCTTCAATTAACTTTAACAGAAAATATGAGGAATTCTGAGGTACTAAAACATATTTTTATGATGCATTTGTTATGCGGACAAAATGATTTGCACTTGTTTTCTTACTTTAAATTATGCTATCTACTTATATCTATTTGTTAAGCTAGAAACCTGTGAACAGTTTAATGAAAATTAGTACAAGAATTTTTTTATTTGTGTTCATATGTGAGGACTTTGGAAGTTAAAGCTAACTTTAAGTTAAAAAACCTACCTTTAGGTTAGCAAGAAAGGAGCTCAGCCAGCAGTAAATTTTATTCACAAAATGATTCCGAAAGGAATTTACCTACTTTTAGAGACAATGTTACCCATTTTCAACATCTATTCACCTTTATAGTCACTTAACAAGGTATGTTTTTCAAATCTATAATTCAGTGACAAGAATAAAGCAGTCGTTATATTTTTTCTACAGATAGTGACTCTTCAAGAGTTGTGGGAGTCAAGTAGCTCTCAATAGATGTTCAAAGTTGAAAAGCTTAGTTCAGTATCACAAAACATAATAAGCTGGTATGAACAGGGATTAATTTCGTTCATATACTTATGTTAGCTCAGATAATAAACTTGCTTTGCTCTCATAAAAGGGAGAAATTATTATTTTGGAGCCAAGTTTAGTGCCAACTCTTCTCAGCAGTGTTCAGTGACAGGACAAGGGGTAAAGGGTACATGTAGCAACACAGGACATTCCATTTGCATATGAGGAAGAGCTTCTTTCTTGTGAGGGTGACAGAGCCCTGGAACAGGCTACCCAGAAAGGTTGCAGAGTCTCCTTTCCTGGAGATCTTCCCCACCTGGATGCAACTTTGTGGCATGTGCACAAGGTCCTGCTGGAACAGGATTTGGGTTAGATGATTTCTAGAGGTCCCTTCTGACCTTAACCTCTCTGTGCTTCCAAAAGTTAAGTCATTGCAGTATGCTTCAATAATATTTTAAAATTATTAGGTAAACAAGTTTCTGTTTCTTGTTTATTCCTGAAAAATTCTTTTCCTTTCTCTTCATTTCATGGCTACCTAGCAATGTATAATATAGACTATGTGGCACTGCATGAATACACAGTAAAAATTTAGCTATTCTGGCCTTATCTAGTAAAAGGAGAGAACTATTAACACCTCAAATTTCTCACCACCTGTAAGGATCTGCCAGAGATGCCACCTGGACTCTTGGCAGGGACAGATACACAAACAACTAAAACTCTGAGGTCAATATGGAACATCTGCAACCTCTGCATCTGACCGGGGCTTTCCCAATGTTTTTGTTTTCAAGGCAAAAAAGAGCTGTGAGAGTCCAGCTACTGGTGAGTCCTTCCATTGGTGAGGTCCAGTGCAAGGAAGGGCTAGGGAAGCTCTAATTTGGATTTCATTATACATACACACAGTCAACTCACTGGAGCTCGTTGTCAATCTTGATTGAAGGCTAAGGTGTAGTGCCACCTGACTATACGCTGCCTATGGTGCTGCTAAGTATGACCCTTATGAATAAGAAATAAATAAGGTAACTTGGTAATTAGGAAATAAAACTTTTCAAACAATACCCAGTCACTGAGCTAATCTGATAACTTAGCTGAAAATCACCTGTTCCTTACATGTTTGGAAGCTGATTTTTCCATAGCTGAATTTTAGTCTATCAGGTAGTCTTAAATTATAAAAATTGTTCTTCACTCTTACTACTATCTATAAAATAAAGATTTTGCACATTAAGAACCCACAGTTAAATATGAAATGTTAAAGCAAATGTAACTAGGCATTTGGAATGCTATATTTCATCACAAAGTATATTTTATGGTTAAGTTCTAAGCATTAGAAAATAGGGGTTTTATTTCAAACACTGACATAATCTTTACTGTCTCATCACGTAACAGGAAATAGCATGTAGTGCTCTGAATTCAATAGGACATTATTTATTATTTGAAGCTAAGTCAAATAATATCACATTCAAAGAGAATCTCATATTCACAAAATCCAACTGCCTCCTCAAGAAAAATATGTTAAAAAAAAAATACAATAGCCCTGAAAAAAAAGAAGAGAAGCAACTCCTTCTGTTGAGGTTTTATTGGTATATTTAACATAATGCATATTTATTTGTACATAAATGCAACAAAATTAGGTTCCTTGTTATGAAGAGACTTTTGCAGATATATATAATCATGAACATTCTGTAAACATCACTTTATTTATTTATTTATTTATTTAGGCAGCATTGTTATTTAACTCTTCCCTCTGGAGTATAAATATGGTCTTTTTCCTGCAAATGAGACACCTAGGTGAATCACCAAAATTGATCTATTAGCAGTGTATGCTTTAAATTTTGTGTCTCATATGCTCAAATATATCCTATTCCATAATATAAATTGCTTAAAAAAAAAGATAAACAAGCCTCTGTCAATTTTACATGGAGAGCAACATCACTATTAAAAATAAACAGGCATATTAAGCGCTTAGATTATGAAAGTTTTTCTTTAAAGACATATTTGTTAGGAGGTGAATCTGCATCTTTTAATTTTTCTGGCGTTATCAGTCTCAGTAAAGAAGTTTCTCATTATGAACAATATGTCTGTGCTAGACCCTCCTGCTGCTGCAGCCGGGATACATGGATGAATTGTTTCAGACACTGTCAGTGGTGTTCTCCGAAAACAGTAAAATTAATGCAGAAATTTCATTCAGCGAAACTTCCCAGCATGGACGCTAGATGTTGCCAATCCTGTGTTTATTGCTTCTTCATATAAGTGTCATAATTAGATAAATGACTTATTTTTTCAGTACCCCAAATAAGTATGTTGTGTATAATAATTTTTCAAATCGTTTCAAAATATCTTGAATCTTCAGACTGGCAGTTAATTGTCTGAACTATTCGCAAACTAGTCATTAAGGACTTCTGCAATACTTCCATTTCTCATCCCACTCCCAAAGATTTGGGCCAAACATTAACACTTCAGATACCTTAAAAATTTACTCTAAAATATTTTCCCCACAATGGGCGTGTAAACAAATGTGATGTAAACTAGTGTTAGACACTAATCGTATCTACCATGTAACTGCATCATTAAAATTTTCCAAAAAACAATACCCAAATGTTAAAGATTTCCCTCAGCTGCCTGATTATTCAAATAAATAATGCCTTTTTAATTACATGACTGTTAATTCAAAATAATATACATCAATATAAAAGTATTGACTTTTGGAGGTAATTACTCTTTATTGTCAGAGAATTAGTGACTCTATCCTTCATTAGAGTTTTCTGGGACATGAAGGTTGTAGCTATAGATTTTAAGTCATTTTAAGGAGTAAGGGACCCTGCGGAGGGTCCTTTGCTGCTTTTGTCATCAGTGCAGGGACTGTTTTAGAAAAACACACGTTGTCTGAGGTAGGTACATGCTTCTCATACACACAAGCATCCTACAGTCAGAATCTATTTCAAAATCACTGCAATTCTTGCTACAGGCAATAATACCGTGGCATTTCCCTCTGGAAACACTGTAAGCACCAGGAGAGTAAAGCAATGTTGGGAATCCTAATGTCTTAGCCTTCAAGCTTGTGGATGACATACAATGCAAGGCAGCTATGGATGCCTTAGAGTGCAAGGCAGAAATACCTAAGCTATCTTTTAATTAACATAAGTGCCATTGGCCTATGATTTTGGTAGGAAAACATGGTTTAGACTGCCAGTCTCTATATTGTAACTTTGCAAGCAATTATCTCTAACACACACAGACAGAAATGTGATGAAGTTTTGCATTCCAAGAACAATGATTTCACTCTCCTGAGCTGATTATATTTTATTTCTATGTATAGAAATATACATAGAGAGATTTCCTATATTTACCTGTTTATGAAAAGGTACATTCCCTTGCCAACTATGAGTGTCAACACGATTCAAAGATAGATAACTCAAAATATTTGTTCTCCTGGATTTCCATGCTTGAGAAATGATAGTAAAAGCATAACTTTTTCCACATAGATTAAGTAATATTCAAACAAAGTAATCGCATCTGAGTATTGCAATAAATCTGTGCTTGTCAAGGAACATCATGCACCATAGTCCTGTGTACTTTGAAGGATCAGTTGGAAATTCAGCAGTTTAAAGATAAAGCTTTCAGTTAAAGTTTAACTTTAAAATGTTTAACATTTTCTCCATGAAAATGCTATTTTCACTTGCTGTTTTGGTCAGAATGTCTCCATGATGGATCACTGCCCTTATCTTGGAAATTCAACTTTAACACCTCAGATATTCCTATGTACAACATGAAAAAAAAAGTAAGTTGTTTTGCTGACATAAAAATCACTTTTTTATTTAGCATGTTTATTATTATTTTCAATAATAATAATATTTTCAAATAATATTATTTTCAAATAATAAATGTGCAAATGTGCAAATAATAAATGTGCAAATAATTTTGGGCATAGAGAAAAGCAACAGTTGTAATAGAATGTCAGAGATATGATTTCTCTCTCCATAAATGGTTGAATTATGAATCTGTAGCAAATCCTGTTTAGATTTTTGGTGAAGAGATATATTAGAAACTACGCCAAAATTCTCCTCATTAACATATTTCCACTATTTAGATCTGACTTCCTGGTATTGCTGTTTATGTCTAATTATTTTACTTAGGACGAGGAAGAAGGTAGATATGCCATTTATCTGGAGCTGGAGGAGCAACCTGAAAAAAGAGATTCTTAATACAGACATCTATTCAAACAACAACAAAAAAGGAAGTTATTTTCCTTTATTTAAAAAAAATAAATCATTAAATCATTAAAAATCATAAATATGTATGGGCTTTTTGAAAGTTGTTATTTCTAAAATGTTGTAGTAAACATAGAATCAAAGAGCACTGATAAAAATCTCAGATTAATGTTCATTAGGAGTGTGAATTTGCATTTATTATTGAAATTTTTTTGCTGCCCTCAGTTGGCTTCCACAAAATCTTCTGCATACATTCTTTGAGTCCAACTCCTCTATTCAAGCAGCAGGGTCACCCTTCGGTAGATTGTTCAGGAACTGTCCTCATGCTTTTTGACTTTTTCCGATGAAGGAGACTCTGCAACCTCTCTGGACAACCTGTTCCTCTGTTCTATCACTCTCACAGGAAAGAAGTTTTCCTCATGTCCAGATGGAGATTTTTGGGTTTCTGCATCTATTCCTAGACATCACTGCTGCAAAGAGTTTGGTCCCTTTCTGTGGACACCATTCCTTCAGGTACTTATACACGGTGAAAAGATGTCCCCTCCATCTTCTCAAGGCTGAAAATTCAATTTTCTCTGCATTTTCTCTGAAGACAGATGCTCCGGTGTCCTCATCATTTTCACAGACCTATGATAGACTTGCCGAAGCAGCAAATAGAGACCATAAGGTCTGTTTTCCTTTTTATCACCTGCACATCCTGTCCTCTTGCTTTGTTGTGTATCTGCTATTACAGCCAGCTCTGTGGAAGAAAGCCTTTGCAGAAATATATCTGGAATTTTTCTCTTGGCACCAGAATGTTGAAGAACGTAGATACGCTGCCAAAAGTTATATTTCTTATCTGAGGCCCTCAGGGTAGTCTTGTCTGCTTCTTGCTTTGTTTTTTTTTCTTGTTTCTCTCTTGTCTTCATTTGTTGTTGACTGTATTTTGAATATTTTTCTGCTAGGTCTTTCAATTATGTATGAAAGAGATATATTGGCATTTCCTCTGCCTTTTCAGGGTTATATAAGAACAAGGCTTTCTGTTATATATTTAATCCTAATGGAACATCATATTATTTATCTGCAAGTTGTGTCTCTTTGAATTTATCATTTATTTATAATGAAATTTCATATGTGGTGCAATTAGTTGTTGTTCTTTACACTTTGTTCCAGCAGGCCAGCTTAACAACAGTATGATGACACATTTTGCTCTTACTTTAAAGGGTTATGGTAGTCTCCTTTTTTGACATCTCCCAGTAGACAGGTTCTTCAGGGAGCTTTTTGGCCTTCTTTTTTTCTTGTGTATGCCAATAGATTATATTTTAATCTAATTAACTTTTWAAAAAAGTTATTAACTTCTGTTGTTTGTTGAAAGCTTGTGGTATGAGAAAAGAACTTTGTGGGTTTTCTTTAATGAATGAAGAGTTCCCTTTTCTAAAAAAATAGGCCCAAGTAGCTCTGGTCATCAAAATAACATATGAAAATACAGATCATTGTGACTTGCATATTCACATTTGTAATTGAAGAACTTAATCTTCTCACATAAACCTTCACAGACTCTGTTATTTATGTATTTTCTTAAACCTATTGTATTTGGATTTTTGCATATAGTAATGTTTATATGAGCAATCAAAGTCTTCATTTCAAGGTCACTTGGTGGTATGTCTTTCACTAGATTTAGAGATAATTCTCAAATCTCTGCTGAGTTTATTTCTTGTAATCTCAGTTGCTGTATTTTTTCTTCATGATCACCCCATCTTGAACATGCTCCATTGTTAATGATTATACACCATTATAAATAATCTTCACACAAAACTACACACAAAACATCTCTTAAATATATGTACAAAAGATGATACGTACTATATGACCAATTCTGCATCTATAAGAGCAATTTTAAATGTCTACCCAGGACATTAACTACACTTTTAGATACAAAGATTTGCATAGGGAAAAAATAGATGTCTGAGGACATCTCTAGAACTATCTCATATTTACTCAAGAGCATTAGGTTTGTGTGCAAGCACGGCTCTGATATCCAGCTACACAAAAGTTATAACAAAAGGAGAAATTGATTTTCATATTTATAGTACACTTACAATTTAAGTAAGTCATGTCACAATATTTTTGCTAGTCTTCCTTTTTTTTTTTTTTCTTTTTTTTTTCTTTTTTCCTCTTTCTCTTCCCCTTTTGGAGATGTGTCATATTTTTACTTCAGACAAGAAATATTTTAGATGTTGAATTTAATTGTTATCTCCAAAAAGCTTGCTGGTTCTATATGCTTTACTCATTTCATTGTAAACAAGCAAGTTCTCCAGCTTTGTTATTGGTAACATAATATTCCATTTTTGTCTGGTTCTGACAAAAATCTTCTAGTAAAATGGGAAAGATGAACCAGAATTATTCAGCATATGTAATCTCTCATCCATTTTAATCGGTAACCAAATCTCTCCCACTAATATCCGTTGTAATTTTTACAGCTCAGAGGATACATAAGCTGTTCGTGTTGTCTCCAATATTATTTCTGCAGTAGTTGTATTGCTTTTTAGTCAGGACAGTAATCCCATTAGTCTCTCATTACAGACTGCATTCTTGTAATTAACAGGCAATTTGGTTGACTTTGAATCATTTGAGTAACTTTGTTGCAGGATCGTTTGATCCTCAAGGTTTATTGTATTGAAACTGTCTTTATCAGCATCAGACTTTTTTAGAACCAGCTTTCATGAAATTTTCTGTCCATTATTTCCAATTCAAGAGGTACACTAACAAGGTTTTATTTTTTTCTTTATAATGAGGTGAAAAAAACATTATTGGGATGAACCAGTGATACTGAACAGTGGCAGAATAACAGACAATCCATTAAATATCATTTTCCTTCAAAGTCTGTAATAGACTGGAACATGATGTTACTGTGCTCCAGAGACTATATATATAACTTTTAACAGCTTTACTCCTCCTGTGATTTAGGCATCTGTTCACAGCTATTGTATATAGCCGTAACTATCCTTACTCCTTTCTTCCCTTCCCTTCCCTTCCCTTCCCTTCCCTTCCCTTCCC
>NW_020455719.1:209995-221730 GCF_003342845.1 Nothoprocta perdicaria
CGACTGCCTTACAGGTAGAGCAAATAAGACCTAAATGGGTAAACATACTTCCATGTTAAATCTTTGCTAGACTGAAAATCTAGAGACAATGTAGGGAAGCAGGTAATTCCACTGTTTTTACCCCTTTACACAGAAAGATGATGTTTTATGTTTAAGTGATATTTCTCTCCAATTAGCATATAACACTGTGCCATGGCTAAACCTTCATGCCTCTTTCCCCTCCACCAACATATCCATCATCTTCTAGAGAAATAATCCATTGAGTTTACCGGAATTCTCAGCAAAAGGAAAAAGTACTAGGTGAAATCATACAGATCTGCATATTAATAAAAAACTATGCTTTTGAATCTTTGTTCGAAAATTTAGAAAGAGAAAACAAGAGAAAACAAGAGAAAACAAAAGAAACAGCATAATCTTTGAGGGCAGCTGACCTTTAAGTCCTCCAACTGACACCAGCTGAGGTGATAAACTTCCATCATTTCTCTTTGGTATTTTAATGTCAGAATTGAGATGATGATCATTGCATTAGTAATTTCAGGGCACACCAAGGTTTCAGAATTTTTAAGACAAGTGAAATTTCAAAGTAATGCTACACAAATACACCCTCTGAGTTCTTTCTACTTTTTAGGCCATATTGTGCAGAAGCATGTTGATACATCTGATTGGTATCAGATAATGAAAATGAAGCATCTATAAATGATTTTCTTGTGATGCACATGAAGAGTCTTCACTCAAGCTTTTCTTTGTGTTCAAGGAGAAGGTTAAATTTCAGCTTTAGACTTACATCAGAAACCTGTCTAAATTTATACCAAATTACATAGTAATGTTATTCCTTGTACTGAACAATATCTAAAAACAAAAAAGCATCATAATAAAACAGATGTTGCAGGTGAAAATTCTTCCTTAGATGAGAAAAATTATACTCTTCCCATCCCTTTTGTCACTTTTAAGGATCTCTATATCAAAAATAGTAATATAACATTTCTATGACTATAATGGGGATTTAAAACACTATGACAAATCAAATAATAATAACATTATAGGCAACAAGAATGGCCACTTAAACAGAGCACAGTATTTCTTTGCACTGGATACGGCTAGCAATAGAAAAGTCTTAAAAAAATTTCCTGTTCTGCACCAAATACATGTATGTCTTCATTTTTCATTCTCTTTTTGAAGCCACTAAATAACAGTAATAAAAACAAAACACGCAAACAAAAAAGCTTCTGTAACATTCCCTTGCCATTTCTTGCCATTCAGTTTAAAGTCTAATTTCCAACTGCTCCTCTCATCTAGATTCTTAACCTTAAGTCTTCAAATCCTCCATCCCCTCTATAGGTGCATGAAATCCAAATGAGTTCTTCTTAGAGAAATTCTAAAGGACTTCTCTAGCTGTAAATGAAGCCTGTATACATACCCTATATACCCTACAAAGAACAGCTATTCTGGAAGAGTTGGTTTTAGTATACTGAGTTCATTTTCATCAAAACCTGTCATAACATCTATCTTTTTTTTTCTACTGCTTTTGTATATCTATCCTGTTTCAGCACTCAAACATTTTTTGAATCTTTATCAGTATCTTGAACAGCTTCTACTGAGAAAACTGGAAAAAAAAACCCTTGCATTAACCAAAATGTTTCCTCTGTCAATATTTATTTGTTTGCTTGTTTGTTTATATTTATTTTATATAAATGTATTTTTTTGTTTATATTAACCAGCTATTTAACTGAAACGCTGGTGTGTTTGTGTGTGTGCATGTGAGTGTATTGCAAAATTTTCATTGTGAGTATATGTTGCTTTGGTTASACTGACCAGTTTTCCATATACCTGTATTTTCTGCATCATCCTACTAGCTTCTTTTAGATAATGTTGACTTCCACATTAATGAGAGCAAAAAAAAAGAATGAACAAATTTTCTGTTTCTGATCTTGTGAAAACAGTGCCATGGCCTTTCTTTCTGAAGGAATTAGATTTTCCAAATGGAAGTGCCCATGCAATAACCCATTCTCTATAGGATACTGCACAGAAGCACAGAATCATAGAATCATAGAATGCTTAATGTTGGAAGGGACCGCTAGAGGTCATCTAGTCCAACCTCTCTGCTCCATCAGGGACAACTAGAGCATGTGGCACAGGGTCGCATCCACTTGGATTCTGAAGATCTCTGGAGAAGGCAACTGCCCAACCTCTCTGGGCAGGATCATAGGGAAATGAAACTTCCTTCATTTCAGTTTGTATCCGTTACCCCTTGTCCTGTCACTGGCCACCACCAAGAAGAGTTTGGCCCCATCCTCTTTACATTCTTACCTCAGTTATTTGTCCATGTTGATCAGATTCCCTATCAGCCTTCTCCAGGCTAAACAGGCCAAGATCACTTAGTCTTATGTTGTATGAGAGATGCTCCAATACCTTAATCATCTTTGTCTCTCTGCTGGACCCTCTAGAAGCAAAATGTCCCTGTTTACTGGGGAGTCCAGAACTGCACACAGTACTCCAGCTGCAGCCTCACCAGAGCTGAGTACAGGGGCAGGATCCCCTCCCTCGACCTGCTGGCAACATCCTCCTGATGCAGTCAGGATCCCATTGACCTTCTTGGCTACGAGGGCACTGCTGCCTCATGGTTAACATGGTGTCAACCAGGACTCCCAGGTCCCTCTCTGTGGAGCAGCTCTTCAGCAGTTCAGCCCCTAATCTGTCCTGGTGCCTGGGGTAATTCCTCCACAAGTGCAGGAATCTGCACTTGTCCTTGTTGAACCTCATGAGGTTCCTCTCTGCTCAACTCTACAATCTGTCTGGGTCCCTTGGCAGTTAGTAACTAAACATGTCAGAGAGATTTCAGTGCTTGAAAAGAAACTTTCTCCAGAAAGTTTAATTATGTGTTATTACCCATTTTTTTTCCCTCTTGACTGCAGATCCTTAACTGGAATTAATTGTCTTTATTATCAAAATCAAATTAAAATTCTGCAAATAAAATTTTCTATTTCTATTTCTAATATCTTGCACTGTTAGAATAAAATAATTGATAACATTGATCAAGAAATTTTGAGCAAGATAGCTCGAAGGGGTTTTCACTCAGCCAAGTCTTTTCATATAGAATTAAACAATTTGATAAATAATTTTCTTTTTTATATGCATCACTAAACCCTATGTTTAATTCACTTGTTTTCTTCTTCCAAAGTGACATTAATATGGTTATACTATTGCTAAAACTTCATTTTGCAGATGTCTTAGCAAAATACTCAGTAATAAACACATAAGGAAACTAAATTGTATTCATTCCAAAGTAATGAGCAATCATTTCCCATCTGGAATTAGCGTTAGAGAGGGATATCAAGGACAACAGGAATGGCTTCTATAAATATGTCAGCAGCAAGAGGAAGACTAGGGAAAATGTAAGCCCGCTGCTGAATGGGAAGGGAGCCTTGGGCTGGAGGATGCCTATAAGGCAGAGTTACTAAATGCCGCCTTTGTCTAGGTCTTTACTGCTAAGGCTAGTCCCCATGAACTGCAGAGCTCAGGTAAAAGAGAGATAAATGGGCCAGAGGAAGACCTTCAACTTGTCGAGGAGGATTGGGTTAGGGATCACTTGGACAAGCTGGCCACCCACAAATCTGTGGGCCCCAAAGGGATGCACCCAAGAGTGCTGAGGGAATTGGCGGAGGTTATTGCTCAGCCACTGAATTTATTGGTATGAAGTTACAACAAAATGTCTTCCTCCTCCAACTTAGCTAAATTGTCCTTTTACAAATATTTTCTCCTCTGGTAGATTCTTTATTTTTTTTCTGTTTGTTGAGTATGCATGAATATATAAGTATGTATGTATGTATGTATACATATATTAACACTCTTCTAAAGAACAAAATGTTGATGGAAATAATGGAAAGCCAAACCAGCCATGTACTGTTGAAAGACTATGCTCAGGTTGGACTTTTGTTCTTCTGGAGACGAGTCAAGGGCATAGCAAAGACATCACTTTTCAAAATGTGCTGTTCAATATGTACGAAGCAGTTGAATACTCATCATTCATTTAAAAGTTTCCTTTCTTCATACACCTGAGGAACACTGCCACTGAAAGCTGGTATATAAGTAGGGTGAGTTAACTGCTGAGTCTGGAACTCTGTGCAACTAAATGTGTACCTTTTGATTGGAGGCAAGATTAGAGTCTTGCACTCCCTGTTTGCATGCTTGAAAACAAAATCCTCCCAGTTTAATAAAGACAGTGGAGCCTTTTGAATATTATGATATTGTCATATTCAAGTGACATTGTTTGCCAGAATCAAACATTTTGTTCAGAATTCCAACAAACTGCGAATTCTTGAACAAATTAAAATCAAAGTTATGGAAAAACAAGCAAAAAAAAAGCCCTTTCCTTGAATCTCTTCAACACATTTTGATCTTCCAGGAAAGAAAGCCAATTTGTAAAATTGATAAGAGTAATTTATTTTATTAAGAATAGCATGTTTTGATAGTGCTTTGAAATCTTATGCTAAAATTCCAACTCTGTCAGTATACTGTCTGCTTGTTTTATTTGCATGACCTCATCCTCAGATATTCTAAGGGCACTTTTTTTCTGACCTGAGAGTGCCTGTGCACTTGAACTTCTCCCAGAATTGTTTGCAGATTCCAGTATTATACCTGCCTTACTGACAAGTCCTAGAAGTTTTTGCATTAAGGTGTGTGTTGATGCTTCCTAGATAGACAGARGCTTAGTGGAATCTGATTTCAGTTAGGCAAAGGGTAACTGTATTGGGAGATGTCAATTCGTAATTTTGACAGTTATACAGTTCACGGACCCAGAACATTATGGCAACTATGCATTATTAGTGCATAATTGAATAATTATGATCAAGAACGCTAGAGATACAACACTCTTGAATGGCACTAGATAAGACCAGCCTAGAAATACTTATGATAGTGGTGAATGTCTTGCCAAAGACATATGATCACAAGACTGGAAAAGAGAGGGTCTGATACAGGCGTAGAGAGACACTCAAAGTCCAGGAGGGGTGAGGCAGAATAGATTTAATGGTTTTACACTGCAAACCGCACAGGGAAGCCTGGGATACATGTGGAAAAGTTGCTGAGAGGAGGCTGATGAATGTATGAATCAGACACCCAAGTGGGACTCAACTTACTTCCATCCTAAAGGCCCTTTTTATCTACTAACATGATGGCACTATTTCCTTATCTTAGCTGCGTTAACCTTGACTAACTATTCGCTGTGAAGCAGCTAGACATTGCTGACAAAACATATTAGACACTTCTGACTGTGATAAAAATTTGATCAGTGTATAGGGGACAGTCTGAGATGGCTATATGTACTTTTGTATGCACCCATTAGACTCCTCAGTCTCTTATAGATCTTCTGCAGGTCTATAAGAAGGATGGTGACTTGTTGTCCTCATATGTATTTATCATTCTTAACCTCATCTTGTTCTTCTTTTAAGGACTCTGCCTTCCATTCTAAAACTATGCTAGAATCAACTAGAATAGTTGATAAACAGAATAACTTGCAGTACTATTAAGAATGTGTCCAAGGAGAAATTTCCAGGGAAGGCGCCACACTTTTCTCAGCTTGACCTGTGTTTTTAAAGAATCTATTTTAATTGCGGATATTTTTCATTAGCAGAACGGATGTTATTAGCAGAATAATACTTATTTTTAACATGAATGCTGTTAATGGGCCAGAGTGTAGATTTAAGACACAAAGACCATCATAGGCTTTATTAAAGCAATAAATTGTGCCAAGCACAGATCTTGAGTCTCAAGTCAAGATGCAATCATATCTCTCTGTGCTTAAACAAGATATTGAAGATATAGTTGAAGCTGCCTAAAACAAGGTATGTCGGAACTAATATAGCAGACTAAATAAGCATATTACTTAGCTTAGCACAGAAAAACTGTTATATTTGATCAATTGTTGTCGAAAGCAAAAATGTCAGAATCAGAATTATATGTGAGAATTTGCAAAGATAGCAATGACATTCTCCTTCAACTTTTTTTTTTCCCTCTTTTTGAAATGGCTGAGTTCTGATTTTTTTTTCTGTTCACAATGGACATTTCAGTCCTACAAATATCTAACTGATGATCTCATGGCATAGCCACTGGCACTTCTATAATGCATTTCACAGCAGTTTCTCTCTTTGAATTGGCAGAAAATAACTGAACAAAATAGTTATGGAAAGACAGCAGACATGTATTTTGCATCTAGCATCTATACTGACAAAAAAATTCTAAGACTCTTTCTCCTAGTTTTGCCACTGATATAAAGAATAGTAGGTGTGGCCCTTATCAAGAAAAAGGGAAAAAAGAAGAAAAAATATCACTTTCTCTTTGTTGCAGTGACCTTCCTAACAAAGCCTAAACTTTCATACACAATTCTGTTAATATTCTGTACCATTTGAATGTAAAATTTTGAGAAAAAAGAACCCATTTTTGAAACTGAAGAAGAAATACTGATGTGTAATAAGCCTTCTGCTACTCTGAAGCCTATATAACTAATAGAATTGATCAATTATTTGGAAGGATAGAGATTGATTAGATAAAATTCAGGGAGAGAATACTTAATCTTTTGGGTAGATCTAATTCTCTTCTGTCACCTATACTGTTTTTTTAAATTACTCACTGCCAATCCCCACAGAGGAGAGAAAGTATGCTTTAGTTTTTATATGTCACAAGTTAAGCTTGTCTTTCCCAGGTTACCCAAGCCTGGGGCACCTATTTTTCCCAAATTAAAACCTATCATGAAGAAGACTGAAGTTTGGTCTGACAAACTGAGACTTCTCCCTCTGCAGAATGCACTTTTTGGAGAGGACTAAGCTCCAGAAAGAAAGAAAGCAGCAGCAAACTTGGTTCGTTGCCTGTGTTGAGGAAAAGAAATAAGCCAAAAAGTATAATCAATTGGACGATCTCTGTAGCACTTTCTACCATTATTACTACTACTTCCACTGTGGAATCATACTGGAAAAAGGTCCCATGCTCAGAAAATACACAGAAGATACCCCCAGAGGGATGAACAGTCTCACTACATGAAGCAGCAAATGAAGTGGACAGAGCCTGGAAACAAAAGAGAAGATCACTGCTTTACCAAACAAAAACTAAGGCAAGCAGGGTAAAATGACAGAACTGAAGATTGAGGTCCAGAAGCAATGGAATTGGAGTGGAAGAAGAAGATATATTTGAAGATAATATTTCAAATCTGTTGAATTTTTTCCTGCTGGGAACGTTCTCCTAGGGTGTGACCAGAGATTGTAGAGGAGGCGGCAAAGCCTCCTGAACCATCTCAGGGGGAGAAAGAGATGTGCAAAGAGAATTGATAGATTATTCTATATAGATTATTCTAATGATAATGATAGATAAATCACTTAATTAGAGACTCTGTAAGCATAAGGTCTTATTTGTCAAACTGCTCCATAATGCAAAAAAAAAGGAAACTAGTCAACTCCATATGGTAAATAAACATTGTTTCCCAACACGTTAAATATAAAGCATCACAACTGTATGCAGATAGATATGTGAGGGCTTTTAAAAATTTTTATAAGATTTTCTAAGTTAGGAACACAGTATCTATTTTTGTAAATAACCCAGCTCTTTGTGATAAAACACCAAATGTCTTGCCAAAAAAGGGAGAGGGAGAGAGAGGGATAAGGAGGGCAGGAGAGGTGGGAAGATGGGTGGGGAGGGACAGGGCACCAAAAACTTGTTTTCTGATTAAAAGGCATAGGGCAGTGCCCAGTTCCTCAAAAGTCATGGTAAACTGACCAAACATATAGTTTTACAAGAGCAGACTTGATCAATTTTTTTATATATAAAATACTTACATTTTAAAACTAATGAAACAGGCAGGTATAAACTTTACTGGGCTTTCCTAACAATATGATGTATAAAAGTAGAGGAAATCCCTTTTATGTGACAGGTGGTTAAAGAGAACTTTGCCAAGAGGGACTATTAAAATATTTATAACCAATTAATAAATCTGTTCCCCAGACCTTATGCTTTTATATCCAAAACAAAAAGCAAAATGCTTACCAAAAATCCTGTCAAACGCTTCCTGATCTTTTTTTTTTTTTTTTTTTTTTGCTAATCCAGGATCTATACTCTTCCTTATTGAATTTATTATTGTATATACATACATATATACATGCACACACATATATATATATATATGTTTAATTGTTCACCTCTCAAAAGTTCAAGTTGGATAGATGTGACATAAGAGAGAAAAGCAAAGCCAAGATTGGAAAAATAGCAAGAGTAATTATTTGATAAAACAACACATATTTCACTTTGTGAAATCCAGTTCTGTGTCCTCTATGTGCTTGTTTAATCATGAACTCCATGGGCAGAAATGAGAAAAGTGAGAAAATCTACATGGATTACTGTACTAATAGCATATACAGTGATGAACGTGCTGGAGGGTCAGGCATGATTTTGAAATCACAACACAGTTTTCTGTTGTTAGGTATTCTATCATATTGATAAAGTCAGCTTCTTTGGTATTCACAGGCAGAAGAATTTCTTTCCAAACATAGCTGGATTTTCTTTTCTTTTTTTTTCTTTTTTTTTTTTTTTTTAATAATCTTCTCTTACAATGAGTAGCTATAGTTAGGTCTATTTAAAAGATAAGGCCAGAATCAGGTCAATGTTCAACACTCAGAGGATATTATTTGCCAACCTTGTTCTTCTGAAACTCGTTTACAAACTGTAAGTGAAGTAGGCAGCCGTATTGCCAGTAGGCAAACACAGGGTGGACTTCTATGATTTTTCCTCACTGTGCTACACAGCAGAGGCAGCAGAAGCATAAATAGCTGTTTGGAGCATATGACAATGATTAATGGAGTTCTTTTTTTCTAAGCTACAGAAAAGCTCCAGTTAATTAAATTTCCTCAAAGAATTCATTGCTTTTGTCCCAGGTTGCCAAACTGTGTGATATACTCTGCAGTAAGGTATTGTAAGAGATAACCATTAACTATTGTGGCTGACCTAGGAGAAAGTTCCCTACCCAGCACAGCTGCTATTCATTTAACATATCAGGTTTCCTTCTTTGATCTGTGCTTAAAGGAGAGCAAAGCTGTCATGTTTAGTTAGAATGTAAATTCCACACTGCCTCCTGTTCAGGCATTGGGCATCTAATGATCTTGTTAATATTTCTGGAGGGCTGTTTAGCGAAATTCCAGGAAGAGCACATTCTGCTGTCTAAACATATCCCTAATTGTTTTTTTTTTTCCCTGGAATATTCATTCAGAAATAAAACAAAGAAAAATCACAGAAATGTCAAAGGGACATATTCAAAAATATTTGAATGTTTTTCTAATTATACACTTCTTTTAAATTTAATTTGTTTTTGACATTTTATCATAACAGAAAACCTTCTGATTATGTCATGCTAAATTTCAAATAATATTGATTAATTAGGAAATAAAAAATTGTTGAGTTTAGAAATTTAGCTTTCTGCTTCTCTTTTTAAAAATCCATCTTCAAAATTACATTCTCTTTTTTGCTGAGTGTTAGTATATTTTCCTGCTCTTTACAAGTGTTTCTAAGGGGAGGAGTGTACTGCTGCAGCTTCAATGCAATTGAGCTCTGATGTCTCAGAGAACTGTTCACATGATTCCATTTGATCTTCACATATTGAGCTGTGAGGAGTACTGAATAAGAAAATGTAAGCATGTATTTCTGAACTTGCCTGCTTAAGAGACATACAATTTCCTGAAAAAATATTGAAAATAATGATTTCTTGACATGAGAACAAGCCAAACATACAAAAAGGACTGTTAGCACTGAATGCTTTTGAAATGCAATATCAGAGAAGAAAGCTACTTATAAATCTAGCCAGGTAAACAAACATTCACAAAAGACTATTAAGGTTAGATTTTTGGAAAAGTAGACAGAAGAGGAAGGAAAACAGTCACAAAAAATATATCTAACGAAGGCTTAATAACTGAGCAAATATAAAATAGTGAATCAATATGTAAAAAAAAATCTGGAGTATGTGGCCTTTAGGGAAAGTCCATTAGGGGAATTCAAAATTGGTGTCCTATTGAGGTTTTATTCAGTGAAGCCTGAATTTTAGTGCTTAACTAAACATTCTTAGCTCTGCTGCTTATGTGGTGCACACAGAATGCTCTGCTTTTATAGTAAATCTCCAAAGCTTGCTTTTGCCTTCTGTTATGCCTATGTATCATTCACTAAAGCTGCAAGTGGAGTTGTGTATGTATGAAAATATACAGTCCCTGTACTGCAGAAGAGAGGAGAGGCATGCACCAAATAACTCCTCTTTCTATTCATTTATCTATATCCTGGTCTTCAGAGTTTTTTTCCATGTGGAAAAAAATGCACAAATCTTTCATTTCTAAAAATCAAGAGAGAAGATTTAACTGAAGTGTGAATTTCCTTTACATTCCATGAGGGCATTTCAAATTAGTCATTTGATTGACTTGTCAATCAAATTATAAAGTAAATTATAAAGTAAATCAGTTGTAAGAAGAATTCTATTCTTTTTTTTTTTTTAAAAAAAAGAGAGTAGTACCAAAAAAAATGCAAGGTTGCTTATTCCAAACCAAGTCACATCTGCACAGGATGACAACAAAAATAAATAATAAATCTAGCTGATCACAAGCTATTTGATTATAGTACTAAGAAGATTCAATTTATACTAAATGTATTATAATATAGAATGAGACTGTAAAATAGTCTCTTGTTTTTGCTTATATGCAATAAAAATGAAAATTCATGCATTTGTTTCTCAGTTTAATGAAGCTCTGCATTTTTTTTAAGTCAAGTGAAGTCAGGCTGTCACATTGTGGGTTAATTTTTGAAAGTATTGATTTTAAAAGTAAAGATAATCTGCTTTTCAACTTGGATGTTTTGAACTGAGAAAAGACACTTTCTCTATGTATAGCAGGATATTTTTTTCTTTTTTCTCCAAAAGATCTTCATCTTAGCATAGTGGAATTGAAAGTTATAACAGTCACATCTTTTCAGTGAAGTTTTTACTGTAGTATATGAAAACTAGATTCCTAACAGATATGAATGATTCTGTTGCAGTAGATAGACTGCTCACCAACTTCTGGATATTCCATATATCTTTAAGGAATGTGGCAGATGATAAATTATATTTCCTTTTAGCTGTAGCATAATGAAAGAAATGAGGTTTCACCATTGTCAAGAGTTTCATGCTTTGACTCTGGAAGGCAAAAAGAAACAATTTGTAAAAAGAATTTATTTATTTATTTATTTATTAGGAATGTAGCTTCTTTTTTTAAAATGATGCAACTTTTCTTATATGTGATATACCTGTCTCTTTTGGATGCAGAACATAATTCTTGGAATTTTGTTTTTACATCTGTAGATCACAGGTGGTATTTGTAGATGCCACAAGGATGGCTATCACAAACAGGTATCAAATGGAGTTTAAGAGCTCAAAAATTCATCTTGTTAAGAACAACATGATGTCCCCTTTCGATTTTGAAGCCTGACTTCAAAATCAAAGTGAAAAGGCTTGGGTCAGTCGTTCATGGGTTTGATAGGTACAAAACAGACTACCACCCTACCACCTTTTTTAAAATTGTTGTTTTTTGAATATGGTATCTATGTATAGCTTGCAGAAATTATGACTGTCCCTATATATAATACATATTCTGCCGACGGGGGTCGGCAAGCCTCATTCGCTAGCTGGACCGACCTGGGGTTGTCCTCACCCCAGGGCCCTGGAGCACAGTTATCACTATGGGGGA
>NW_020455720.1:0-992 GCF_003342845.1 Nothoprocta perdicaria
AACAGGGGAAAAAGAGAGGAACCCAAGGCAGCCTGCTGAGGCTGTCTGCCCACCAAATCCTCTTGCCCTCTGCTCTCCAGCACCGCACACAGCACAGGCTCAGGCAAGGCGCTGCAGTGACGTGCTTCCAAGAGAGCTGTGCCTCCTGAAGAGCTCTGGGAGCTCTGCCTAAAGAGAGGCAAGGGTAGGGGTAAACACAGAGGTGCCACCTAAGCTGCTCTTCATGACACCATGAACCTTCAAACGCGACGAAGGAGCAGAGCTCTTTGCAGGTGGCATTTGGACAGTCTGGCCAGCAAGAACCACCATGTGGCCATGAGKTGGACCAAAACTCTCAGGTCCCAGACAGAACTGGTCTGGTAGAAACGTTTCAATGGAAAGCCTCTGACAGCCACAAGGTCCCAAGCGCGCCATATTGCCATTATGTGCTCCCAGTTTCACTAAGAGCCTTCTGAAGGGAGTCTTCCTTGGAGAGGGCTTCTCCTCGCCCTGCCCGCTTCCCAAAGAAATGTCCTCCCTGGCTGAACACGCCAGCTCCCACTCAGAAATTCTCCTTTATAGCGGGCAGCCTGTGCGTCCGTGCGTGCAAGTCGCTTCACTTCTAAGGCCTGCTCCAGGCACCCGTATCACAAGGTGCCAACCTGTCTAGCAGTCACCTTGCGATGGACAGCACAGGCCAGAAAGGCAAGTGTCTCAAGGGACCAGGTCCTGCAGTCACCACGTGGCGCTGTGTCAGCCTAGTAGCRCTGGCCACATACTAGGCATAGCTGTCTTGCCGTGGGGATGAGCACAACAAGTGGCCTGSTCCACTAAACACCTGACACCATCATCCCCAAGGCCACTCATGCTAGCATGGGCATGAGGTGCAGTGAGGGGCACCTGACATTTCCCCCAGGGCCTCCACACGCTGCTGCCTCCCGAGCGAGTCAGCTCCACGATGCTCTGGCACCACCTCGCAATTACAAGCTCCTGAAGGTGCCACGCCATCCCTG